>NC_135792.1:17863637-18163637 GCF_051106095.1 Pogona vitticeps
GCTAAAAAACTCTCAGAACCGCTGTCCATTATATTCTTAAAATCATAGGAATGGGTGAGATACCAGATGATTAGAGGAGGGCTAATGTTGTTCCTATCTGCAAAAAGGGGAAACTGGGGAACGACAGACCTGACATCAATCCCAGATTATAAAGCAGACACTATGCAAGCACCTAGAAAACAATGCAGTAATAACTAGAAGCCAACATGGATTTGTCAAGAACAAACTCTGCAAGACTGATCTGATCTAATTTTTTTGATTGGGTTGCCTCTCTGATAGATAGAGGGAATGCTGTAGACATATCTTGACTTCAGCAAAGCTGTTGATAAAGTGCCGATTAGCCAGGTAACTAGGTGTGGGCTGGAAGTAATGACTGTTAGGTGGATACACAGTTGGCTACAGAATTGTAGTCAAAGGGTGATGATTAATGTCTCCTTCTCCAACTGGGAGGAGGTAACAAGTGGAGTTCCCCAAGGCTCAGTCCTGAGTTCAGGGCTCTTCAACATTTTTATTAATGACCTGGAATGCAGGGAATGCTAATCAGATTTGTGGATGACACAAAATAGGGTGGAATAGCTAATATCCTGGAAGACAGAAACAATATTCAAAATGATCTGGGTAGGCTTCAGCACTGGGCTGAAAATAACAGAATGAAATTCAACAGGGATAAATGCAAAGTACTGCACCTAGGAAAAAGTAACCAGACGGTTACAAGATGGAGGATACCTGGCTCAGCAATAGAGATGGGGGAATTTGTCTTTGTTTATGAAAATGAATCCCACTGGGCTGATTACCTCCCACCCCCAAAACCCGCTGGTCCACTTACTGCGTGGTGTGCATGGCCAGTATCATCTTCAGCATGCCAATCATTGAAGTAGCCCAGCTGCCACAGTCTTGCCTCCCTGCTTGCCCGGTCACTCCAGCAAAGGTGCAGGATGATGAGTCTGCCTGCTCAGCTGCGGATTGGCTGGGCAAGCAGAGAGATGGGGCTGCGGCAGCTAGGCTACTGTCACAATTGGCATGCTGTCAATGATGCTGGCCACGTGAGCTATGCACCACATGGTAACTGGGCCGGCAGGTTGTGGGGGGGTTGAGAGGCTGGCTACCTGTGCCAGCAGGATTCATCTTTGTAGACTAAGACTAATCCCCCATCTCTACTCAGCAACACTGCAAGCGAGAAGTATCTTGGAATCATCATATATCACAAGTTGAATATGAGCCAACAGTATGATGTGGCTACAAAAAAAAGGGAAATGCTATTTTAGGCTGCATTGATAGAAATATAGTCTCAAATCCTGAGAGGTACTAGTTCCCCTCTGTCATTGGATAGACCTCATCTTGGCTACTGTGTCCAGTTCTGGATACCACACTTCAAGAAGGATGCTGAAAAATTGGAACAATTTCAGAGGAAATAAGGATGATCAGGGGCTGGAAACCTTATGAGGAAAGACTGAAAGAACTGGGCATGTTTAGCCTTGTGAAAAGAAGACTGAGGGAAAATATGATGACACTTTTCCAATACTTGAAAGGCTGTCATTCAGAGGCGGGGCAGGATCTGTTCTCAATCATCCCAGAGAGCAGGACACGCAAAATGGGGTCAAGTTACATGAAGCTAGATTTTGGTTGAATATCAGGAAAAACTTCCTAACTGTTTGAGGAGTGTAGCAATGGAAGCAATTGCCTTGAGAGGTGGTGAGTGCTCGAAAGCTGGAGGCATTCAAGAGAAATTTAGGCAATCACTTGACAGATATCCTTTGATTGCAAATGAGCAAGGTACTGGCCTTATAAGCCCTTCCAACTTCATTATTCTATGATTCTATGACTCAGTAACCTTACAGGCCCCTTCCATCTTCATGATTCTATGATTCTCTCTCTCTCTCTTTCTCCTTTTCCCCCCTGATCAGACTTCTAGGGTGTATCTATACCACACAGCTAAACAAGCCTGATACCACTTTAACTGATTGCTCCGTCTTCGAGATCCTGGGAGTCATAATTTGATAATATACTTAAAATTCTCTGCTTGAGTCCATGGTCATGCACTGAAACTCTTTGGCAGATCATAAAATTAAAGAGCTGGTAATAAAAAGTCCTCAAAGTCCAGACTCCTATCAGTGTAGGAAATTTACAGCTGAAGAATCTATGACAGGGGGCCATCTAGCCTCTGCTTAGAAATGTCCAGTGAAGAAGTTTTCACAGACACACTCACATTTGCATACACACACCAGGGCAGTCAATTCCACTGTCAAATGGCTTGCACTATTGGGAAATTTGTGTGAAGGCAAGAGGAGAAGGGGACGACAGAGGATGAGATGGTTGGACAGTGTCACCAAAGCGACCAACATGAATTTGACCTAACTCCGGGAAGCAGTGGAAGACAGGAGGGCCTGGCGTGCTCTGGTCCATGGGGTCGCGAAGAGTTGGACATGACTCAACGACTAAACAACAACAAAGTCCCATCCCTGGTACTGACTTTCTGCTGTACTGTACTTTCAATGGCAAGTATCTGACTAGATACCCTGAATGTGTGGTATACCCTTCTCTTCTTCTGAGAGCACCCGGGGATTGTGCAGCTTGCCCATGACCACACACGCTGGCTCTTCTGCGATGCACAATGGCAAGTCGAATTCCTAACCACTGAGTCTGCAGCCAGATAACTAACTCAATGAGCTGCAAGTTATATCATTATATCAATGTGAGTCTGCCATAAGATTCTGTTCCCTGTTTTTGTTTTGTTATGGTGTTTCTTTGTTTGTTTGTTTGTGTATTCTTTTTGTTTGCTCCTTTCATTTGATATTAGTCTGAGCTGGGCTTTTATATAGCTTCTCCGTTCTTCGCTCTAGTCTTCTTTCCCCCATGGAAGGACAACTGCAAGAAAAATAAAAAGCACCAGAAGATATATACCCATGATTCCTACCATTTTCACAAAATAACAGCTGAGATTCTCAGAACAAATCTGTCTGGGGTCTAGGCTATATATGCCGTCCGCACATGGAGATGCAGTAATAAATAGTTCCCAAAGAGAGAGCTATTTTGGAAAGCATTTTCAAGTTCATTCTCATGGGCCAAGAAGGCTTTATGTGGAAGTCTATATAACTGCCTGTGGCCAGTATCTGTAGCAGATCTGGCCAAGTTCTGATACTTTTTTTTAGAAAAAGAGGAAAGGAACTGATGGGTAGCAGGGCCAATCAAGAATTTCACTGCGCCAGAGGTTTTTCTTGAATTGACATCATTTCTCATTACAATAAGCTTTCTCTGTGTGAGATTTTTTTTTCCTGAGAACTCTCAACTGCCTTTTGTTGTTGGTGTTATCCCAGAAGATACTCCAAGCTGTGCAGAATTACTGCAGTTCATACACAAAGTGGCACCTTTCCCGCACAAGATCCTCCAGAAGGACAGTGAGCTAAAAAAAGAGAGGACAATTTATTTTGGGAAAAGCCAGCTCTAAAATATAAAATAAAAAAGTTGGGGGAAACAAGATGGGCCATGTAGTCACAACAATGCAAAGGAGTGTCAGCAAGTCATTTCAGCACAGCCAGGCTCAGAACACTGACAGGAATTAGAAGTATTTTGAGCCTTCTCCTCAACTTAACAGTTGAATATCACCATTTCATGTGACTGTTCCCTTTGTACAGTTTTGTGTCACCAAGTCCTTATAGAATAAGGATCAAGGGGTTGATGAACAGAGGCCTGTTGACACCCTAATTTGCACCCTGATTTTACAGCTCCTAATACTAACTTTTATTTATTGTCCCTTTTTCTGGACCCTCCTAGTCATGGCAGTGGGCTAAACAGACACAAACATTCCTTCCAGGTTCCCTTTCCAATATTCAGAGAGGCAAAGGAGTTGTGTCTCCTTTCAAGGCTTTCTAGAGATGGTTATCATCAAATAACAAAGCGCAAACCATCCAAACATGACCGGGGATGAGATTAGATATGTTTTTAGGTCGCAAGCTAAAAGCCTGCTAATGCTCCCAGGCATTCCTTGTCTAGGAGCGTTTGTTAATTTGAACTCCCTTCCCTTGGCTGCATTTCTTTAATCTCCCAACCAGCTGTCTCCCATAAAAAGATAGTTCTGTTTTTAGTTAAAATCTGTTTAGAGATAAAAACTCACCCATAAATACACAACCACATGCACAGACTTTCGGTGGTTGTTTTTATTTTGCTGACAATTGAAGATCCAAGTCCAGATTTTAAAAATATATATTAAAAGTATCCTGGGGAATTTTTTTTAAAAGAGGAATGCATTATGCTTAGCCAAGGAGATAAGTTTGTTTGTTCGATTTTCCCAATAACCAACATTTTCAGTCCTGTAGCAAGATCTCCTTCCTGAAGCTGTATTCTTATCACTTAAAAAAAGATAAATAAATGGAGGTTTCATGATTTGGAGAAGCATCAAGGTTGGCCAGGGGACCAGCAGTGACAATCTTCTAGCTGTTGTTCCTCTCAAGCTCTTCTGGAGGACTATGCTGTGTGTACTACACAACCTGTTTTCCATGCAGCCCTCCCTTCACTCCTAAACTGTCCTTCTGTCTGTCCCATTTGTAGTGGAGGAGTCTACGCCAATTGCCAGCATTAAAGCTGTCATTCTAGCCAATTATCCTTTGCATCAGGAAGCAAAATGCCTTAGGCTGGGCATGTGGAGTGTTGGAGCTCAGAGGGTGAGCTGGGAATGAAGGTGTTCCCCCCCCCCAGGTTGAACCTCACTTCTTCCATGAACTCATTAGGTGGCCTTAAGCAAGCTACTTTCTCCTAGCCTCAGGCTCATCTGCTATGTACATAGATGAAGACAAGAATACAGAGTTGGTATAAGGATTACAATTACAGTAGGTCCTGCATGCGATAGTGAAGGATCACTTAGAATGTACTGTCTGAGTGTGAAGCATTTTGGAATTTGGAAAAGTTAATTTGGGAGAATTCTGGGAGATGCAGTCTAAAAAAAAATAACTTTCACAACCTCTAGAATTATTCCATCAGCCAATCTTGATGTGCTGGCCTTGATCTATTCAGCCCACTCTACTGTTTCCCTTACACTTCCAGGAGTTTGAGTTGCAGGATACTGGCCAAAGTATTAGCATATATTAGCATATAAGTTTTGTTCATTTGTTAAGACAAAGATTTCCAGATCTTCAGGCCTGGACCTGAAATTCTCCCAAGAGGCATAATCAAACTCCCAATCTCTGGATTTGCAGCCACAGTATACTGAGCTACAGTATCCTGCCAGCTGGTTTTCACACACCTATATTACTTTTAGGTTCATCCATTCAACTATCATTTTTGTTTGTGTTTTGTTTTTTAATTGGTTCTTGGTTTAGTTTTTCATTTCTGTGGATCATTCTAATTATGACGCAAACTGTCTTGAAGGCCAATAGTTGGAATTAATGCAGGAAATTAATGCAGTGTGTTCAGTGGAGCTCAGCCCTTTTTAAGGATGCTTAAGATCACGGCCTTAGACTATGACTTTTTCTCCAGCTGAGCTGTATCCTTCAATGTGTAAATTATGAGGGGCTGAGTTATTCCATGCAGTCTTTATCTTAAATGCACTGGGGAAAATATTGGGTGCCATTTAGATCCCAAAGTGAAGGGTGCCACTGAGATTTTTAAAAAGGACACAGGCAGTGAGTGAGATGAAAGACAACTTTAAGGGTCAGGAGTAATTTCTTTCTCCTCTGTTTTACAGCATGCCTAATGTTCCTCTGAGGTGGGGGAACTGCCCTTTGCTTCCCCTGTCTGCTTTGTCACCCTGCCTATTGATATTTCCCAGCAAAAGTGGTGTTGTTGGTTGGCGTGTCTGCAGAGAAGCTGGGAAAGGAAATCAAAGCAGAATTACAAGTCCCCGTGGTTTAATGTTTCAGCCTTGAAGAAGAGGTACAATTAAGGCAACATGAAAGATTCCAGGCAGCAGCCATCTCCTCCATCTCTCCCCCTTTCTGACAGGATGACTGAAGGTGGTTTCAGCAACCAGGGTCTGCCTCAAAGTGATGTCATGGGTCTATCTCTGACAGGCACGATGGTTTTGTGACCTGCTGAGATGGCTTAACCGCTAGACCTCTCTCAAGAGAATGAGGCAGAAGCATCACTCAAAGTGAAAAACTAATGCACACAATTGTTTGGAAGTGGCTTCGGCCTCTTTGGAAGAAGGCGGCAGAGGAAAAGCCACCTCAGAAGAAGAGGAGTGTGCTTTGCATTGCAAACCTACACTTGTCTAATCGAAAAACAAGCCCCACTGAGTTCAATATTTTTTTTTCAGATGGCCATTTTCAAACATTTGTCACATATACTGTATAATGGATTTATTTTCTGTTCTAAGAATTCTTCCTCTTTCATAGTGGATTTCTTCACTTCCACACTTCCTCAACTGAATACACAACAAAGTAAATTGTGATCTGAAATCCATACATTGTAGAGGTGGTAGTACATTGGGTGAAAAGAGAATATGCAGAAATGTTAAAAATCTACAGAAATACCATTGTCTGCCCCCCCCCAAAAAAAGACAACCTGTGTTTCTAAAAGGTGCATCAACATGTTTTTATCAATGGGGAAAAATATCTCTGCTATGCATCCCTTAGAACATGCACACAAAAAGACAGACAGATATTTTTCAAATTTTTAAAAATATCCTAATAATATTAGCACAGAACAGAGTCGGAGATGGGAAAAGGATGAAATTTGTGGAAATGGATTTGACACACTGGTCCTCTTTGGATTGGACCTAACACGTTTACAAAACCAAACAAACCTTCGTGTTCAATTCTAAGGGAGTTGGAATCCTGAAGCTGTTACTTTCCAGGGAGGGCTCACTATACAATTTGCCTATTAGCACATGTATTTTACATCTACTTATACAGTATAATGGGCTACATAAATAATACATTTGCTATGTTCTATTCAGTATTAAAAACCCCTAAGAATTAGTGACTGATTAAACTAAACTAAACCAGAAACAAATCAGTACAGTTACAGAAGGAGTCAGAAATAACACCACCGGTGCTATACTGCCATTGTACATTTTGCTGGTGGCCACATTTAGAATACTGTTTCTAGACCTTACCACAACATCTAAACAGGTATGTTGTAGAGTCGGAAGAGGGAAATCAAAATGGTCAAGGAACTGAATTTGTTGCAGAGTTTCTGGTCAGATCCCTCTAGCTGCACAGCAGAAATGCAAGGATTCATAGAGCAGAATTAGCTTCAAGTTTCCCCAGATTAGCCCACCCCATTATTTCATCAACCGTCTCTCCCACTTATTGCAACAATACATCCACAACAAAAACACGCTGATCACCATGTCTCCTGAAAAGGACAAAAGCTGTTCCCTCAGCTATAAATATTCAGCTATAAACAAACAGCAATAGAGTATGGACAGAGTTCCTACTCCAGTCCTCCGAAGATGCCGGCCACAGAGACTCGCAAAACGTCAGGAAGAACAACAGCAGCTACTTCTAAGCTATCAGACTCAATAGGTCTCTGGCAGCTCTTATGTTCTCAAGTCATCCTGGAAGAAATAAGAAAAAAAAATTCTAGGGATTTCTAGAAGAGTTCTTGGAAGAGGAAATAATATTTTCTGTAGCCATTGAAGGCATGAAGGCATGCCTTGGGACACTTAGAGAGGAAAAGAAAATTGAAAGCATGGATATCTATCAAGCTTGAGATGCAGAGAATCTTCCAGTGCAAATCAACACAGAAATCGAAGAATCAAGATTTCTGTGAGTTTCTAAAAAGAACACTCCAAACAAAAGAGAATTTGGCAGAAATTAAGAATATGGGGAAACGTCACTTTTGAAAAAGGGGATGGCTTTCTCCTGATCTAACGAAGATCGGCTGCATTGGCTTTCTCTCCTTTCCGAGGGGACAGCACATCCTGGATAAAAACAGGATTGCAGCCATTAAATGGGCCTTAGTTCTAAATAAAAATGCTTAAGATTGTGGTATATAGACAGCAAGGGCTAAATCAATAATGAGTCCTTCTCATTATTAGATTTAGTTTTATTAGATTCACTGAGTGAATGAGATTTGTTTAAGTCAACATTTATGGAAGTCCCATTAATTATTCTAGCCTACTCCGTTTGGGAATACAGGAAGCTGATAGTGGAAAGAAGGTCCTTCTTCTCCATCACCAGCCCTTTTGGCTTTTATGGTGGACACACCAGAAAAAGCTTCATTTCCTTTGACTCCAGTATTCATTCAGTGGCAGTACTAGTAGTAGGCTATCAGAAGGCAAGTTATATCAGTCTTTATAACTTTGCGATTTCAGGGAAAAGGAGGACATAATCAAGAATAACACATATGCAGTGAGATGGAGATTTAAAATATTTCTTTTTATTTGATGAATTAATGTTTAATGCTGTTACCAATCCATAAACTGTGTTTTATCTTAACTGTGAGTTCTTGAACCAAGTAGAGAGGAAGGGAGGTTTAGGTTCATTCTTTTCTCAGCTAAGCTACAGTTTATGATAACATGCACATTTTCTTTTCTTTTATTTTCAGGTGGGTTTATTTAGTTTTGTTTCATGTTAGGTAAACCACCCTGAGTGGTTTACCTCACTGTCAGGTTGTATATAAGCTGATGGATGGATGGATGGATGGATGGATGGATGGATGGATGGATGGATGGATGGATGGATGGATGGATGGATGGATGGATAGATAGATAGATAGATAGATAGATAGATAGATAGATAGATAGATAGATAGATAGATAGATAGATAGATAGATAGATAGATAGATAGATAGATAGATAGATAGATAGATAGATAGATAGATAGATAGATAGATAGATAGATAGATAGGTGGGTGGGTGGGTGGGTGGGTGGGTGGGTGGATGGATGGATGGATGGATGGATGGATGGATGGAGCTTCCATCTTCAAAAGTCTGAATTAATTCCATGAGTATTTCATCCAGAAGGATGTTTGAGCAAAACCAGATCACTCTCCATTTCAAGTTTATTTTTAAATTATAATGTAAAGCCATCATTTACCTCAAAAATACTAAGGACTCTAAAAGGATGAAGAAGGTGGGGGGAGAAGAATGGGGGAAAAAATCACATTTAAGAGAAAGGTATTGATGCAACTATTCCTCCTATCTTCACCAATTGAATCAAATGCACGTAAGTTCCATTAAATCAGTGAGTTTACTCTAGCTGGGGCTAACAATTTGATTCGGGCTAAAACCTTTTATGTCCAGAATGGAGCCTGAGAGTCTTTGTATTGTTAGTGTTCATATTTCTTCCACCCATCTTCAAGAAAATGGCGAAGTATAATAGTGGGCAAGTAGGGAAGCAAAAGTGCTTTCATGTGGTTAGTTTAAAGCCTCTCCGCTGGTGTCCACATGTCAGACACATCTGTTGCACTGATTAAAATGGGCGAACATCTTAGAAGGGGGGAGCACTAAAAAAAAAGCCTCCAGGAAGATACATTTCTTTCTTTAAACAGATAGTAGGAATATGAGGCTTTGATGTTGCATTATGATAGTAATGTAAAAGGGTATGTTCACATCTTTTTTAAAATAATGCTGATTTATTTATTTATTTTGCCAGAAGGCTGAGAGAATCTGTTTTTCTTTCCTGATTAAATTTGCATTGGTTTTACGTAGTTTTGATGCTGCTCATGAAAACAGATAAAAGGACAACAACGAAGGCTTAGAGGGGTGGGAGTGGGGGGATTGTAACAGCTTTCTCTGTGTTAAATATTATTGGTGGCTGTACCTGTAACTTTCAGCTTTGGGGCATTTTTATGTAGATAATAGTTACGCCAATGTACAAAGGAAGCAGGGGGAAGGGATGGAAAGAGGTATGAAGCAGAGAGGCATCTGGAGTGATACACTCTGCTTGGCATGGTCAAAAGGGCTTCCCAAATGCAGCAGCTGAGTTAGCATATTTTGCTGTGGTAATAAAGCACAGCAAATTGGGCTGCTTATATAGCACCTCACTGTGCTTTAAGCTCTCTCTAGGCAGTTTACAGTTTAATTATGCAGGCTACACATTGGCCCCCCAGGCCGGCCAGCTGGGTACAATGCCCACCTTGGAAGAATGGAAGGTTGGGTTAACCTCAAGCTGGCTACCTGAACTTGGAATGGAACTCAGGTAGAGTCTTCACTGCAGTTTCACCACTGTGCCAGAAATTTAAATCTTATTCTCCTTCCTTCCTTCCTTCCTTCCTTCCTTCCTTCCTTCCTTCCTTCCTTCCTTCCTTCCTTCCTTCCTTCCTTCCTTCCTTCCTTCCTTCCTCCCTTCCTTCCTTCCTCCCTCCCTTCCTCCCTTCCTTCCTTCCTTCCTTCCTTCCTTCCTTCCTTCCTTCCTTCCTTCCTTCCTTCCTTCCTTCCTTCCTTCCTTCCTATTAGACAGCACTAACTATTTTGCATTTGGATGCATCACCTATAAAGGGTGATCTTGTGCTGCATCCCAATCAACTTATGGTTTGCAGCAAAAAAACATCCACCTACATTACTTTCCCCATGTATTTGGACCCCCTTTCTTACAACTCCAGAGTTGGAAAGGACCCTATGGATCATCAAGTCCAGCCCCTGTCCAGGAGGCACCACTGGGGAAGCAAACCCCCAACCTCTGGCTCTACAGATACCTAAACTGTTGACCTGGCAACTGGATTGGTAAGACAGGCTCTGCCCACCATGTAAGGGCTGGGACTCTGTGCCTTGATGATATGCCTTTACATGGAGGCAGCCTCTGTCATAAATTGCCCTCCCATGCAACTCAACTTTGTGAGTCACAGGGAATCTTCACAACCACTACAATGCAGGGGGGGGGGACTTTCCCCTCATACACAATGGATGGAGAAGTGGTGTTGGAATGATGGAGAAGTAAGAAGGCTGCTTTACCACTTGCTGGTTTGATGTCTTTTATTCCCATAATTTGGCCTGAGGAGCTGCTGCCAAATTATGGGACTCAAAGTCCTTAGAATGTGAAGGTCCTATCTTTACTGCCCTGAGTGATAAGATATCTGGGATGTTTTGTCTGTGACCTATTTTGCTTTAAAGAAACATTTTCAGGACTTCAAATTTTAGTTGTACGAGCAGGTCCTGCTTTTGGATTGTGTTGTGGAATGGAACTCAAAGGTCTCTGTTCTGTAGCATCCACTTTGGGCTGTGTATCCATAACTGCTGTTCGTTTGTTTCTTATTTTTATTTTATTTTTTTTTAAAAATCACATCTTCGTAAAGTTCGTTGTGTTTGCAACATCCGTGTAAAGAAAGCAGACCCAGAGAACCCAGTGAGAAGTGCATACTCTTCCAGCTTTGCTGGATCATACTACAAACATATTCGACAAGACATTTTCTAGACAGCTTTATTTAATTTACCGGAGGAAATGGCTACATCGCTGAAAAGCATAGCTAAAGAAGAATGGTTTTCTCTTTCTATGTACATCTGCAAAACATATTATAGCATTTCCATATCTGAAAACAATCTTTTTTTTTTTCATTGCTGGATGAGAAAGGGATCTTACTGATTCCCACTCTAACCTCTGTACACTTCAGATGCATTTTGTACATTACATTATTCTGAGTCAGTGAAAAACAATTTCCCAATACAGTATATACACATGTATAGGGAAATAATAGTAATATGCTTCAGGTTCAGGATTTATTGGGATTCCAAAACAAATCAGAGGTATTAGTCCATTCCTGAAACAGTGTCAAATAAAGCAAAATAACCTGAAACAGTGTTCAAATCATAGCAGGGCTCTCTGAGTACTTTACAATGCTTTAAAGGTTTCTTGTTATGCGCTGAAAAGTCACCTCTGACTTACGGCGACCTAATGAATGGACAATCTCCAGAATGCCCTGTCTTCAACAACCCTCTCAGCTCTTGCAAACTCAAGCTTGTCATTTTCTTTAGGGAGTCAGTCCATCTTATACAATGGTGCCGTCCCAGAAGATGTTTGTAAGTCAAAACGTTCATAAGTCGAATCAGCATTTCCTATAGGAATGCATTGAAACCCAATTAATGTGTTCCGGCTGTTTTTTGTTCTTATGTCGAAGCACGGTGTGTAAGTTGAAGCATTTGAATGCAAAACCGGCTAATCCATCCTCTACCACTAGGGGGAGAAATTTTCTTCTTTGAACCTAAGATGAACGTAGGTTTAAAAAAGGGCAGGAAAGGAGGGAGGGAACAATGAGGAAAAGAGAAAAGAAAGAAAGAAAGAAAGAAAGAAAGAAAGAAAGAAAGAAAGAAAGAAAGAAAGAAAGAAAGAAAGAAAGAAAGAAAGAAAGAAAGAAAGAAAGAAAGAAAGAAAGAAAGAAGGTCATCACTGGGGCACACAAACCCCTCAGACAAAGGTTTGTGCTTTTAAGCACAAAAAGAGGAAAGACAGAGAGAGAGAAGACAATGGGAGGGGAGAGAGTTTGGAGTCTAAAATACATTTTAAACTCACACATGCTAAATCTACACATTTTACAACAACACATTTTAAACCAAGCAACTTTTAAACAAAGCACATTTTAAACCAAACCAAACACTTTTTAAAACAAAAGAGGTCACTTAGCTTTAGAGCCCAACAGCCAGACAGACCTTTGCAAAAGATCTTCTGATTTTAAAGCTAAAAGACTAAAATGCATTTTAAAGCCCAATAGCCAGACAGACCTTTACAAGCAGTTTTCTGATTTGAAAACCAACAGCCAGTACAGAAACATATCCCCCCACCTAGCCACCTAGCCCAACCCCAAGCTGCAGAACCCCTGTACAGTAAATACAGTGCTCTCATCCAGAACAGGCAGTCACTCTGTTTTTAAAAAGATAGTAAAAAAATCCAAAAATAAAAAGCCCCCCCACCAAAAAATACAGTCCGTTCAGTACAGTACCAGGCAGTAGGCAGTCTGAAGTCTCTCTCCGTATCTACACTCTCCAACTGCTGGGGCAAACGAGGTAGCAGACAAGCAGCCTCTTCATTGGCCAATGGTTAACTGAAAGTTCAAATTTCCCACCTTCCTCGGGTTTTTGTTGCTGTTCGTAAGTGGAAGCTCTGTTCGCAAGTCAAAGCAAAATTTTGCAAACGGAGCTGTTCGTAACTCGAAATGTTCATAGGCTGGGACGTTTGTAAGTCAAGGCACCACTGTATCTGCTGCTCCTCTTTTCCTCCTGCCTTCCACAATTCCCAACATTATTGTCTGTTCCAGAGAGCCCTGCCTTCTCATGATGTGCCCAAAGTAGGACAGCCTCAGTTTCAACATTTTTGCCTCCAGAGATAGTTCAGGCCTCATTTGCTCTGGGACCCACTTGTTTTGTCTTTCTGGCAGTCCAGGGTATCTGCAAAGCTCTCCTCCAGCACCAGATTTTAAAAAAAACAGTAACAGCAAACACTGAAGGAACATGTATGGAATACGGTTATTGAAACAGGAAACCCAAAGTAGAAGGAGAGTGACAGCGGAAAAAGCCCAGGCTGAACTGGGAACCCTGGACATGAAGCTTCTGGAAGGGGATTCCTCTGCCCATGTGATGGGTGGCCATTTTATGAGGGAGGCATTTGGAAGAATAGAGAATTACAATTTGCTTCCCTTTCCTTTATAGGGGGCAGAGTGAATTGGATAACTTCTTCTTTTTAAAAAAAGCAATTGAAGATTGCAGTCCAATAAATTGAATTCTCCCCCTAGTGGTAGAGTACGTATTAACCAGCTTTGCATTAGTTCCTATGGGAACTAATGCTTCAATGTACGAACGCACCTCTACATAACAAAAAAACAGCCAGAACGGATTAATTGGTTTTCAGTCCATTCCTATGGGAAATTTTGCTTCAACTTAAGAACGTTTCAACTTAAGAACACAATTCCAAAAAGGATTAAGTTCTTAAGTAGAGGTTCCACAGTAGTTTCTATGGACGGAAAAGAGCAGATACGGATTAAATGGTTTTCAATGCATTCCTATGGGAAATGCAGATTCAACATAAGAACTTTTCAACTTGAGAACCACCTTCCAATACGGATTAAGTTCTTAAGTAGAGACCCCACTGTACTCTCTTGGAATGACTAGTTGTTGTACTGGTTCCGCCTGTTCGTTCGATTTTGGGCTATATTCCCGGTATAACAATCCATTTTTCCCCCACAAAAAGGATACTTTTTGTTGTACCGGTTGTCTGCCGTAATCGTCGGCTTGTGACCTCAAAGAATCTAATGTAGGGTCTTCCATCTGCTTCTGTTTGAATACTTCGGATCCCATTGTTATAGGTAGATCCTCTGGTTCCGTTTTTGTTTTGGTTGTATTATCTAGTTCGTCCTCAAGGTGCTGCTGTAGCTGTGCTAATTGTCCCTCTAAGTCATCCTCCGAGTCTTCTTCAGTTGGTACATGTTGCATTGTTTTGCTTTGAGACCTTGTTACAGCTTGTATTGACGTGGATTTTTCAGTATGTTGGTGATTAAGAAATGCCAAGTCGTTGCCTATCAAGAAATCGAGTTTACCTTCATGCACTAATAGATATTTTGCGCCTCTCCAATTTTTGTAGCTAATTTGCACGTAGACTAATGGTACGAATTGCTCAATTACTTCTCCGCATCCATAAGTTTTTACTGGACATCTCAGGTTATTTAAGATTATTTCCGAATCTACAAACTGTTTGTTGATTGATGAGATATCTGCGGCGGTATCCCTAGAGGCGTTTATGGTCAAATCTCCTGTAGAAAAATGTAGGGTTACCGGTTCCGAAAAACTTTTCAGTGACCAATATAACTGTTCTTCCGGTAGGATGCTACTGGGATCTATCACCGAAAATTTCTCCCCTGAGGGTGTCTGTTGATTTACTGTCATTGAGACTTGAGCTACCCATAAGCCCATTATCCTTGGCACAATCCTTGGCTCCGTTGGTTGCATTTCACTAGTTTCAGAAAAATTTGGATTGACTCCTCCTTGTCTCTGGGGTGGCACATTACATAGTTGATTAATTACATGTGGTTCTGCTGGTTGTTCTTCTTGTATTTCTAGAGATGTTGCCCTGAGATAACTGACTTTCGGGGTTGTTGATTTGTATTTCCGTTGAGCCGGTATGGGTGCCTGCTGGAATTTCCTTGGTGCTGGTAAGGGTGTCTGCTGAAATCTCCATGGGGCAGGTAACGGGGTTTTGCCAACTGGCTTCCCCTCTTGATTAGTTGATCCCGCCAGTTGTGGACAATCCCTTTTTAAATGGGCTCCTCCGCATTGAAAGCAAGTCAAGGGTGACCTAGTCTGGCTAGGGCCCATGCTTCTGCGCTCTTCCGCTATTGACTGTCCTGGTTCTAGAACCACTGTTTTCTTGGCTTCATATTGGTTCTGCCTTCTAGGCACTTCTGGAATAGGCCTTACTCTGGTGGTAGGTTCACTTTGCTTGAAGGAAATAAATCCATCATCTTCCTGTTCACAAGTCAGGTTTCCACTATCCATGTTCCCTAAGGAACCTCTGGCCTGCTCTCTCTCAGCAGTTTTGCTCTGTAAAATCTGTAGTTTCAATTCATGGTATTTTCTTGCTTGGAGCTCACTGGTTGTGAGTGCTTTCACCCATTGTTTCTGGCTCTCCATGAAGTCTGCCATCATCAGGGTAAGCTGTTCTTGCAACCTGAGACTTATATCCTTTGCATCTACTGGACTGCTGCTGGCCTCTGCTCCAGCTGTTCCTGACGACCTCCGGTCATTAGCAAGAATTTTCTCTGTTAGCAGATCCTGCTGAGTTGGAACTTGTTCCACCCCAGTGTACTGCTGTGCCCTTCTCAGCTTCACTTTAGGTTTAACAACTTCTGGATTTGCTTCTATTAATCTTTGGGCATCTTCTTCATCCTCTGGGTTATCTACTTCCCAGTGTTCCATTGCTTCCAAAATCTCCTTATCTACTGATAATTCAGGCAGTGAAAACCGACTGCTAAAAGCCATTTTTCCTTTTTTTCCCCTCTCCCTGCAGCCTTAGCCGAAGCACGGGAGGAGCAATAAAACAATAAAACTGTCAGCTTTGACTAATCCTACTTTCCCTTCAGGAAATCCTTTTGGCTTTGGCTTGGGGTAGGAAATTTTCCCTTTTTAAAACTTTATTTAATTACTTTTAAATTCTTTTTATTATCCTGGCTGCTACTTATAGACTCCTGCTACACTCAAAACAATTTTGCCACTCTGTCACCTGAGTGAAACGAGCTGGCACTTTTTAAACAGCACAATGCTTGTTCCTTAGAACTCTTAAGCCACTGGCAGAATCTCTCCTTGCATCACTTTAGCCTGAGCTTTCTGCATAGGAGTCTTCTCCAGTCACAATAATTTACAACCTTCCCTGCTTTGCTCTGAAGCTCACGCTTCAGTTTTTGTCCTTTATTTAGCAGTGTGTATCTGCTTACTCACACATCTGCCTTCATAAAACAATTACAAGCGCTAATTCAGCCCTTGAGCAAAGCGCAACCCAAGCTGCAACTATTTAAGCTGTCAGCATGGCATAAACACGGCACATGGATTTGTATCCAAACACAGCCACCATGGCTTGTAAATCAAATCCCATCTGCCACTATACTGTAAACACGGCACGTGAGACTCAAATCCCACCGCTGCCACCATGTGGTAAAAGCGTTCCTTAGAACTGCCTTTACACGAAACAGAGAGGGATTCAGAATGATCCGTCCCTATTTCCAGCAAAATCGGGTCCTGTAATTTTGCTCTAGGCGACTTCTCACTCTTTCACCCAAGTCTGTCTTGATTTTAAATAAACAATCTGGAAGGTCTGCTCTTCCTCTTTTATTACTTTAGGACCCTAATTTGGCTAGCGTAAATGCGGCCAGATCAAAACAATCCTAGTTCCAAAATATCCAATTTACTACAGTAGCTGTGGTCTAAACAAGGAGACAGCTTACAGACAATTTGTCTTTTTATATTTTATTACAAAAGATATCATTTCAACAAGCTCATTTTAACGTCATTCAGTATTTCCAAATTATTTCCAAAATAACCCCCAGCCTTAGCCACCAGTCATTTCCTCTATAAAGTGAAAATAATGAACTGTCTAACTATATCTTAAATAAGCATTCTTACGCAATCTCAAAATAAAGTCCTGTCGGCTGCATATCTCTCGGTGTGTTGTCTCTCTCCCTTCCATCTCTTCTCCGTCGCTCTCCATCTCTCTTCGCCCATCTTTCTTAAATTAAGCCATTGTGTCCTAGTCCATTGGAGTTTTGATAAGATAAGGGTCAGCTTGTTCTTCTTTACTTTTTTTTCTTCTGCTGGAAAAAGAACTGACCTTGTACAATTTTTTCTTCCTAATTAACACCTGGACATTATTATTTATTTTATTTATTTAATTTATATGCCGCCCACACTACCCAAAGGTCTCTGGGCGGCTTACAGTATTTAAAATACAATAAAGATATGTACAATTAAAATACAATTAATATATATATAAAATTGCCATCAGACCCACAGTTAATATTATTTCAGTTAAAAGCCTTCTGGAACAGGAAGGTTTTGACCTGGCGCCGAAATGTCATCAGTGTCGGCGCCAGACGAATCTCAGTCAGGAGGGCATTCCATAGTCTGGGGGCAGCTGCCGAAAAGGCCCTTTGTCTGCAAGCCATCCCTCTTACCTCCTTGAGGGATGGCTCTTTCAAAAGGGCCCCCTGGCTAGATCTTAACTGCCGGGTAGGCTCATATGGAAGGAGGCGGTCCTTCAGGTATCCAGGGCCCAAGCCGTTTAGGGCTTTATATGTCAAAACAAGCACTTTGAATTGGGCCCGGGCAGCAACTGGTAGCCAATGTAACTTGTACAGAATCGGCTTGATATGTTCCCTGGCGGCCACACCACTCACCAGCCGCGCCGCTCGATTCTGAACCAGTTGCAGTCGCCGGACCGTCTTCAAAGGCAGCCCCACGTAAAGCGCATTGCAGTAATCTATACGGGATGTTACCAGTGCATGTGTCATGAGACTCTGCTCGTCCAGGTAGGGCCGCAGCTGGTATAGTTTCTGCAGCTGGAGGAAGGCGCCCCTGGCCACCGAGTCCACCTGGGCTTCCAGTGTTAGACTGGGGTCCAGGAGCACCCCCAAGCTGCGGACCCTGTCCCTTAGGGGGAGTGTAACCCCATTCAGGGCAGGGAGATGGCCCTCCAGCCTGTCCGGCGAAGCACCCACTAACAGCACTTCCGTCTTGTCTGGATTGAGTTTCAGTTTATTGACCCTCATCCAGTCCATTATCAGGTCCAGACACGAGTTCAGGACAGAAACATTAGTCAGCTTCTAGTTGTTTCCTTGCTGTAATGAAACAAAATCCACCTCTATTCTACTTTTAAAATGTTCATAATCAAATTCATGACAGGTCATAGAAGCAATAGTAGAAGTATGACCATATAGATGTATGGGGGTGGGGTTAAGGAAGGGGTCCCAAAAATGCATGTTGGGACTAAGGGTCTGTCTCAGTTCTGAAATGCCTAGAGGTCACTCCTGTATAATAGATTTCTTTAAGGAAAAATAGAAAAATAAAAGTGCCAGCTCATTTCTGTCTGCTGTGCTCCTGTAACTCATTGCAATTAAGCGACCCCCCCCCAGGTTTTTAGGATATTGAGATATATTTGGAATGTTCTCCCTACAGAGATCCGCCTGGCTCCAACACTTTTGGCTTTTTGGCACCAGGCAGGAAAATTTTCTGTTTAGCCAGCCTTTTAATTAAATAGTATCCTTTAGCTGGCCATATGAGCAGCAGGATTTATTAATGATGAATTAACTGTTTTAATATAGGGTATTATTATAATATGGCCTCTTTTTAATGGTTTTAATGCTTTCTAAAGTTTTAATACTGTTGTACGCTGCTCAGAGACCATTGGCAATGGTGTGGCTAAAAAAAATCTTGTAAATAAACAAATAAATAAATTGCATGGTTTCTGGGGGGTGAGGAGGGGCAGGAAGGGCAGAAAAGGTGTTTTGCCTGCATAATGAAGGTCTAGCTGTCATTAATAGTACTGAGTCCTACTGCCCCATCCCAGAACAGAGCCCTTCATTTTCCTCATTCTCATGATTTTTTGTCCATGATTTTTGGACATATACAAATACATATAAATATATATTTGGAATATTTGAGTGTGAACTGAAGTGGGCAGGCTCCAAATTGGCTTGAAGCAAATCAGCATCCCCACCAACATGGTGGTGCCGCGGGTTAAACTGCAGAAGCCTCTGTGCTGCAAGGTCAGAAAAGTTGCAGTCGTAAGATCAAATCCATGCATTGGAGTGAGCCCCCGTCGCTTGTCCCAGCTCCCACCAACCTAGCAGTTCAAAAGCATGCAAAACATGCAAAAATGCGAGTAGATAAATAGGTACCACCTCGGTGGGAAGGTAAACGGCCTTCCGTGTCTAGTTGCGCTAGCCACGTGACCACGGAAACTGTCTTCGGATAAACACTGGCTCTATGGCTTGGAAACGGGGATGAGCATCGCTCCCTAGAGTCAAACACGACTGGACTAAATGTCAAGGGGAACCTTTTCCTTACCAAATAATAAGTAATGTAACAAGTTTCTACTAGACTGTCAAGAATGCTGGTGCAAGGCTCCTTTCCTTTTGATTTGATGAGGAATAATCCCTTAGGATCTTCAAGTCATGGAAAATATGTCTCTTCAAAGTAGCTGGCAACTCACACACAAAAGGACCACACAATCATAATTTATTTATTTTATTTTCTTTTATTTGTTCGATTTATATCCCGCCCATCTGGTATATTCTACCACTCTGGGCGGCTTACAGAATATCAAAAACATTTTAAAAAAAAACAAACATAAAAACATTAGCATACAACAATAACAAATAGTGCAGGAATAAATAAATAATAAATAGCAAAGCAAAGAAATCAGTAGTTGACAGGAGGGAAGGCCTGGATGTATATCCATGTTTTCAGTTGGCATTTGAAAGTACCCAGCGTTGGGGCCTCGCAAATTTCTGGAGGAAGGTTGTTCCAAAGGCGAGGAGCCACTGCCGAGAAGGCCCGGCTTCGTGTCTTTTCCCTCTGGGCCTCCCTCAGCGTCAACCTCCTCAGCCTCACCTCCTGACTCATGCGGGTGATCCGAGTAAATCTTGGTGGGGGCAGGCGCTCCACCAAGTATCGAGGTCCTAAACCGTTCAGGGCTTTATAGGTAAGCATTAGAACTTTGAAGTCAATGCGGAAATGGATGGGCAGCCAGTGCAGTTTGGCCAGAACAGGAGAAATGCTCTGAAACCCCCCACAAACACAACATTTGTTTAACAAATAGTAAAACTGTGTTGCACAGTAATTAAATCATAATGCTAAATCGAGTTGCTAAACTCAAGTAGAGCAGATTCAATGAAATGAATCTGAATTGTTAGCTTTTACTTGTGTACATCACAAGTGAGGCTACTATAGTCAAGACTAAAATTGGATTTAGTCCATTGCCTGAAATCCTATGCTGGTCATGTGGAAAATATATCCAGTTTGTATTCAGTAGGGCTTACTTCAGAGTATGCTGCAGAGGAGTGCATTGTTAGAGAGAGGTGTATTCGAGGAAGTACAGCTTTCCTTCTGCAGAACAAGAGACTCAAAGTGATGCTTAGAATTGAACAATGAATGATGGTTCCTGAACAGAACCATTAAATGGAATTGATGCTCAGATCCATCCTTTTTTTAAAAAAAAAAATCCGATTAATAAAATTAATTAGTGCAGGTGCAATAACAATAACTACCGCAAACAATGAGGAACTAGTTCTTAGTATGCTGGAAAGGGAAAAACCATACCATCATGTCTTGAAAGTGAAAGAAGGGTAAAACAAAAGAGGAGACAGAGGGGATTATGTACCAAGCTGTTGACTTAACATATTTAATGCAGCTGAATATGTGAAGGTTAAATGACAACCATGGTGAAAAGCAGAAATAGAAAGTGAGCAGGGGAGTGCACACAGAGGAAGAGTGAGAAATAAAGGTAGAATTAACAGTGGCTTGCCAATTTTTGATTTACTTAAACTTACCCTTTGTCCTCAATTGTTTGAGTTAACTGTGCTCATTTTTCTACCAGCTTCAGGAATATCTCTGGGTCATATGTGTCTTCTTGCCAATGATTAATTATCCACATCTGTCTATTTCTCACGACTCTGAAGAAGAAAGGAAGCTGAGATGAAGTGTGCCACTCTCGCTAATAAAATGCACTTTATTTCACCCTGAGCGGTTCTCCTTCATGTTTGACTTCAGCAGATGCAGCACCCTTTGCTTTCTCAATGAGTGCTGATCAGAGATTGCAACCAGAAATGACGCTGCTAAAATTTGTGGTGGAGGAAAAAGGTACAGCCCTACCCCAGTGCCCAAACTGCCTCTGATTATGTACCCTTGTAGCTGTGTAAACAATCTCTTGGCCTTGGGACCAGCGCATTATGGGGGAAATTTGCCAAAGGGAGAAGTAAATGTGTGGCATCTGTGGCTCTGTCTCTGCTCTCAGCACTCCAACACCTGAGGTGATTTTCTCTGTCCCTCTAAAACTCTAAAGGACAGATCAGTCCTGAGTGAGATCCAGCTTTCACTAGCCAAGAAGGTTATTTTTTCTGTTCTGCTCTGATTTCAGGGGCAACGTGTATCAGGATGTGCAAAGCCTGGCCTTCCAGATGTAGCTGTAAGGCCTTTCACTTCATCCTTGGCTAGGACTGGTAGGACATGTAGCCCACCAACATCAGAATGACCACAAGTAGTTCACCCTTGGCTCTAACCCATATGAACTTGCTTGGCTGCTAGGACTGGCCCCACAGTTGTGTTAATCCAGCCAATGTGTAAGGTTGATCATACTGAGGGGTACCAGGGACATAACGTGCTCATTGGTGGAACCACTTTTGTGGACTTCTATCTCTGGTAACTTCATTTTACTCCTTCAGCTCCAAGCCTATGCCATTTACTGCATGTGTGGAAGCAGTTATGATGATGTTGAGAGGTCCAGTTGCCCGCCTTCTTGTGTGACCACAAGACTAGATCTCTTTACAAGGTGAAAACACTTCAACTAAATAATGAAAAATTGGCCAGAATCCTATTGGTTACACTGGCATTAAATCCAATGGCATAAATTGCAGTCACAAATTGCCACTAGTTAAGTTGTCACTTGTATGCCTTGAGGCATGTCAATCACATGAATGAAGGATAGAAATGGCAATTTAACTAGCAGCAGTTTGCCATAATGAGTTATTCCATGGGAATTTTGCTGGAATAACTAACCAATAAGTATATACATATACAACCCAGTGTACATGTATACACCCAAAGAGGTTGTGGTGTTTGCCCAGGTCATGAATATTCATATGCTATTTGCATAGAACAATGGGAGTGCTGAAGGGGTGGAGTCATGGGGTATAAGAAATTCAGCAAGAAGAGGAAGAGTTTAGATAGGATTTTTGCAATAGAGAGATTGGGAGTTTTTGGAGATAGAGAGTTTTGGAGTTTGGGTAGGAGAGTGGTGGTTGAGAGTGGATAAAGGAGAATTTTTTAAAAAGGTTTGACAACATTGCTTGTTCTGTCAACACCTATATCAATAAACAATTTCTATTTGGTTATTTTAAAATGACATATGGCCTGGACCTTGATTATTAATACTAGGTATTGTTGATGAAATTAACAGGTGGCAGCTGAAGGCCACATAGCATGGGCTCCTTTGTTTGGTGAAACAAACAGGGGCCACATGGAATCATGACAGAGGTACATGCACAAAATGAACAGAATCCTTTAGATTAATTAGCTGGCATTAATGCAATGACATAAATATACAGAATATAGGGGTTAAATCGACTTTTGTTCCAAACAGAGTAGACCCATTGAATGTTTAGTCATCACTTATGTAAGTCCTGTTAATTCAATGGGTCTAATATAATTGGCACAAACAATGGGATTTATCCCCTTTTTCTGCAACCTGGTGTTTGTAGAGCAAATATCCTCCAAAAGACCAAGTGCATTAGAATTAATGATCAGTACAGGAAGCCCTAAATCAAACAGAGAACTTTGTCACTCCACATTTATTTTACTTTCTTTTAATTTAAGAAGTTTGACTTTCCTGTTCCTCCTTTAAACAATCTGCTGGAAGACTTCTGAGTTAAAAGCCCTCCTGTTTTAAGTTTCTCTTCAATGCAAGTAGGGTCTCTACAATTCAACTGATCTCTTTGGTTCCCCACTGAGAAGACATTTGGTGTCATCTTCTTGTTGTTGTTGAACTGCTTTTGATTTATGATGATTTATGATAACCTAAGAGGGTTTTTGAGACATGTGAGACATTCAAAGACTGGGCTATCTTTGCTATACCCTGGGGAGATTCCATGGGCAAACAGGGATCTGAGCCCTAGTCCAACCCTTTATCCACTACGACACCATGCTGGCCCTGAGGAATCTTTCTTTCTGGACTCTGCATTTTAACTCCTCTGTTATCTAAAAGTTTTCCTATCTCTAGTTCACATAATTATTTTTCCCTTATATTGACCCCACAGAAAACAGATTCTTTGCCAGCTCCTAATCCAGTGTTCTCCAGCATGTTATGCTCCTACAAATTCCCATAATTCCTGACAGCTAGCTTGCGCTGATGAGGGCTGAAACATTTGGAGGGCAACACTTTGGTAAATTTATTCATTCATTTTATTTATTCGATTTATATTCCGCTCATCTAGACTGAAGCTGAGGCTCCAATACTCTGGCCATCTTATGAGAAGAGAAGACTCCCTGGAAAAGACCCTGATGTTGGGAAAGTGTGAAGGCAAAAGGAGAAGGGGACGACAGAGGATGAGATGGTGGGACAGTTTTACCAACATGAATTTGACCCAACTCTGGGAGACAGTGGAAGACAGGAGGGCCTGGCGTGCTCTGGTCCATGGGTTCACGAAGAGTCGGACATGACTGAACGAGTAAACATTAACAACAACATCTAGACCGAAGTCTACTCTTGGTGGCTAAAAGACTGGCTTAACCCTAGCCAATCTAAACTATGGCAAAATGTTCAAAAGTGATTATCCTTGGGGGAAAAACAACAGAAATGACAACACAAACAGAAATGACAACACAAACATCTTATAAATCTATCTCATTTAGGAGTGGGACTGTACATTATGGACAACATGAGAGCGTCACTGAAAATAATGCTGCATTTGCTCCATATTTTATACCAACACTTTTGTTGTCCCTTTTAATGCATAACAATACTTAGATGTAAAGTCACAGAAGCATCCTTTTTTAATCTCATTCCTTTCATGCTGATCTATTCCAACTTTGTATGAAGCAGCTCTGAACAATGATATCGTATTGCATCCTACCCAGGCTCCTATGCTCTTCAAACAATGAGCTATTCTTCTGCCTGCAGTATTTTATTCATTCTTTTGACCTTTAGTGATCAGTTGTAATAATATGTGTTTTTCATTTCTCATGACATGACCAAAGTTTTCTAGTGTTTTGAATTTTACATTTTTTTGCCTGATTGATTTTTATCATTTGATAGCCTTCATTCTCGTTCAAAGCACTCTCAATCAAAAAAAAAAAAATTCCTGGAAATCTATAATAAACAAGTATTTCATTACTTTTTGGTTTTTTCCACATGTATAGAGTAGCCTGTGTTGGGGCTGTGTTATGCATTGAAATACTCCCGGGTTTGTGTTGGATTTAGCAAGTTTGAAATTAATCCATTTACATGACATACAGCTAAGTGCACATTTTTTGGCTGGGAAGCATTTTTATCTCTGTTCAGACAGTGAGGTATTTTAAACAGGAGATGGCTACTTATTTAAACTCAATTGTGAACATAATTTATTTTGAATCATTTTCACATGTGTGCTCAGTTGTGTTGGAGTAAATTGTGTCTGTGGGGTTTGTCAAATATCAGATGTCAGAATCACATGTTTTGGGCTACAGGGTAACCTTGAAGTTAAATATATATTCAGTCTGGAACTCTGATCTAGTGCTATTCCAATTTAAAAAATTTAAAATTTAAATGAACACTCATTGAGAGCGCCATGAAACTGGAACAGCTTGCAAGAAATGGAGGGGCGGGGAGAGAGAAATGCCGAAGAAGGAAATCAGAAGCTCCAAGAGGCAAATCAGGAAGCAGACCACGCTGGACGCCGACAGGCGTGATCCATTCTTTTTTGGTGAGTGATGGTGATGAAAATATGTGCAACATATGCAGGGGGAGAACATGCACCTGCGCGTATGTCTAAAGGCGGTGGCAGTGGCATTCCTCTTCAGATGTAGTTGGCAACGGCTTGAAGGATAGAGTGCATTTGCTTTTTTAAACAATTATCATTATGCAGTTCCCCATATTTCCTCAAGGTTTCTCTTTCAGCCCCCCCCCTCTCCTCACTGAAGGAAGGAGTTTTGGAAGGAGCCGACCTGGCAATTTGAGCTGGGAGAGGTGAGAGGAGCTATTGCCAGATGATCACTTGAACACAATAGCCATAACAGCAGCAACAACGAAAGTCCTTTTATCCCCTTGGCCTCCCTCCCTCCTTCTCTATCTTCCTGGGAACCTTCTTCAGCCCTCTTTATAGATTTCACTTGAAAAAGCAAAATGTTCCTCAGCCACCAGATATTTATGCCCCTCCCATCCAGTTTGCCAAATGGCTTCTAGATACACTGCACAGGATTACAGGTTCTCTAATTACAACACATATGCTGACACAAAGATCATGTGACAATAAATTGACTTCAAAAACCCCAAACCAGCTCTTGATTTATTTCTACAGTATAACTGCACCCTAAGTCTGGCGTTCTATGCCATGCCGTTCAACTGATATTGGACTGTGTAATGCATATTTTCAAGCCAGTTTAAAGATTGTGGGGTCAAAACAGGCTAGCAGCATCTCTGTCCCCCACTCCCTACTACCTTTTTTTAAAAAAGAGGGGAGAACCCTATACATTTTTTCTTTGTGCTCTTTAGAGGATGTAAGGGTTCTGCCATATTTTAAGAGTCCTAGTATCCTTGGAGGGGGCCAAGCTCCAATTGACCTCTGGAGTAGTGGGTGCATCCCTTCAAGGTCTAGAGGTGGGCATGTGTGTCCCCCCCCCCGTCCCACTGTTCTACCTTTATATATTCTATTTCATCTGATCTTTAACCTTCACTGCAGCCTTTGGTTGCCAGTACAGGTTGCCAGTATATGAATATTTGTTGAATCAACACTTTTGTTTACCAGCAACTCTATCAGCTGTCATACTGGACTTTGTCAGAGGCTTTCTTGTAATCAATAAAGCAAGCATACATATTCATATAATCAATAGACCAAGCATAAATATCCACACTCATGTCATGGCTTCTCTCTCGAAGAAAGTGTACAGAGTGCATTGCTTCCCTGATTATAGCATCTCTGCTGTGTGCCTTCTTGCCCTTCTTCATACTCCTTGCAAATCCTGCCATGTATATTATCCTTAAGAAAACTTAAATCAGATATCTCATTAAGTTTTGTCGTCCATACAATTTCTGCCATTTCTTTTCTGATTAAGGTAATAATGGTCAATTTCAGTCAAATTTCAGGAATGCAAATACAGAAAACAATATGAGAATAATGTCATCTTACTTTTGTTTTGTCTTGAAAGATCTCCAGATCAGTACAATACTTCATTTTAGGGCTTGTCTACACAATCTATTTGGAGTGGACTGAATCAAGCTAAATAAAGCTGTGAGGAGATCCTGTATGCCATTTGGTGCAATCTTTGCATTTAAATAACGTACAGACCTGAAGCAACCATTTTTGGTTTGCACTACCCCATGATCCATTTGCCAATATCCTGAAGTGGCTGAAGAAGACAGCCACTTCAGGATATTGGCAAATTAAACATGTAAATAGGGGGCAAAAGGCAAATGAAAAACTTCCTCCTAGAAGCAGGAAGAGTCAGGAGTGGGCAATGAAGGAGATTTTGTTTGCTTTTCTTGTAAAGGTCTAGTCAAGAACCTGTCTAGTTTGTGGAAATTGTAGTTTTTTCCCCAAAATGTTCAAAGCTAGAAATACCAACTTTTCCACGTATGTTACTGATTAAATATCTGGATTAATTATCTCAGGATAACCCTGATAATTCTGCTTTTATGGGAGTTAAAGGTCTCTTACTGAAATACTGAGAACAGAGAACATGAAATTTTCGACAAGCACCAGTAATATCCTAACTTAAACTAGATGGCTTACACTTCAACTGGTTGTGCTGGTTGGCAGTGTCCCAAAGTTGTGGTCCTTCTACCATGATGGTTGGAACTAGAGACAAACACTTTTGAATGGTATCACTTTATTTCCAAAGATAAATAACTGGAAAAGTCATCTCTTGACTGGCCATGCTGCATTATGATGTTGCACAAAAAAATTACTTGGGGATTCTGGGATTGTAATCCTTGGTGAGACCTAGAAACATGAAATGTCGCAGCTTGTATGTCCATCAGTGAAGGGAACTGATGCACGCCTAGAGTGGTCGAAATGACTAGATAGGCGGGGTATAAATACAATAAATAAATAAAATAAAATAAATAAAATAAATAATAATAAAAAGTGCAACCTGGCCTAGCAATCCATATTTCTCAGACTTGCAATAGATTTCAGCAAGAGAAAATATGCACCGTGGCATGCATACATTTGAAGGAAATATGCATAATTAAAATGTGCATATTTGGAAAATGTGCATAAACATACTTTAGCTAACAGAAATGAATTAACATGCATTTATTACTAAATATGCATACATAAAAACTTATGTTTAAGTGGAAAATGCCTCCAAATAGGCATGAATTTCCTTGACCAAATGGGGGGGGGGGGATATTCACAATTTGTTGATCAATTTGTGGTTAATAGATTACAGCAAAGTCTTTGACTGTAGATCATGAAAAGCTGTAGCTCATCTAAAAGCAAAGCAAAAGCAAAGCGTGCAGCTTATATATAGCACCATAGCACTTTAAGCACTCTCTGGGTGGTCTACAATTATGCAGCCTACACATTGCCCCACCCCGCAAGCTGGGTACTCATTTTACTGACCTCAGAAGGATAGAAGGCTGAGTCAACCTTGAGCCGGCTACCTGGGATTGAACCCCAGGTCGTGAGCACAGTTTTGGCTGTAGTACAGCAGTTCAACCACTGTGCCATGAGGCCCGCTATTTCTAAAAGAAATTGTTGTAACACCAAATTTGATTATCGTGAAACAAAAGCTATACAGTGGTGCCTCGCTAGACGATGATAATCCGTTCCACTGAAATAGCTGTTTAGCAAAATCATCATCTAGCAAAAGGCATTTCCCCATTGGAATGCATTGAAACCTGTTTAATGCGTTCCAATGGGGAAGAATTGTTGTCTAGCGAAGATCGGCCATAGGAAAGCCACTTTGCAAACTGCCAATCAGCTGTTTAAATCGCTGTCTTGCGAAGCTTAGGTCCTGAAAACACCCATTTTGCAAGTGTGGAGGGAGCTGTCAAAATCGTCATCTAGCGAAAATCGGTTTGCGAAGCAGGGACCAAACATTGTCCAGCGAAATTCCCCCATGGGAATCACTGTTTCGCAAATCGCTATAGCAATCACAAAAAGTCAATGTCTAGAGAAAAAACTGTCATGCAGGGTAACTGTCTAGCGAGGCATCACTATACTTTCATCAAGAGGCTACTGTTCAGATGGCATATGGACAAATAGAATAATTTCCAGTTGGCAAAGGTGTTCAAGGCAGGAAGAACAACACATCACTTGTAAAGCTGTATTAGAGTCCGATGAAGCAGAATTTAAAATTGATGGAAGAAACATCAAAAAATTAAGATATAAGATCATTTTGAACAGGAAGCGAGGCTGGAAATAGACCATGGAACCTTTGAGCTAGGCTTTTCCTCTCCAGGTGAGTGAAATGTAGATGTTTGTGGGTGTGGAATCTCTCAGGTGGAATGCCCAGAATGGAGAACTCTGGGAGTTGGAGAAGAAAAAAATCCAAATGGCAACTATAGTCTGTATCTCCTGTATGTCACTTTAGCCCCTCTGTCCAAATGATAGTCCCAATTCCAGTAATTTATAGAATCAAGAGTATTTCTGTGAACATTGGCTCCCCATGCAGTGACTGAATCCCAAGGAATGTGAGTAGATCCATTGCGAATGCCAGCTGGATTTTGGCCCAGCCTTGTAAATGCTGCAGCACACTTTCTTTGTGGCCAGAAGCTATGCTTTGATTCATTTTAGGTGGCTCGGGGGGGGGGGGGATGGCATTTCGGTTTTCCATAATGCCCTGGGGCAGCACTACGTTGAGGTATTGTAACACTCCGAAGGGTGCATCCCAGATCCTGCCCCCCAATGTCAGTCAGACCTTTGGGAACACGTTTGAACGGAAGGACTCTGTTGCTCTTTTTTGTGGTGTGAAAGCAGCTTCCAAGCCGCTGCAGCAATGGCTGCATTCAGAGCATAGAGAAATGCATGTAGGCATGGTTAATAGATAAATAACAACAGGCAGTTTTAAAAATATAGAAATCATATGGCAATTAGCACTTTTCATATGACTGCTGCTCTTTTCTAAATGCCTCACAGCTCTACCAGCCAGTCTAATGCGGCACCAGAGAGGGTTTTTCTTGGTTTCTCTCATCTTTCGTTAGGATATTGAGTGTTTATTCTTTTTTAGGTCACTTCTGTGTTATCACCTGGTTTCTTTCAAGTAATTCATACTTTGAACAGAACAACACTACATATATATATAGTGTTTTGTTCAAAGTGTGAATTACTTGAAAGAAACCAGGTGATAACACTGAAGTGACCTAAAAGAGAATAAACACTTCATGCATGATATATGCATGCATGACCTGCTTCCCACATATTCACCTTTCTTTTTTTATTTGCATTTAAATGTATTCCCCAGTTAGGCATTTGTGTTTTTCTCATCGTTTAATTATGTGGGGGAAAGGAGGGGATGGATGTTTTAAATTAGGATATGTTATTCATTTCTTTCAACATATATTTTCTTACAAGGAGTGAGTCAGTGGGAACAGGACAACTGCTAACATCAAGATACCCCCATGAAGCTTACTAACAGCTGCTTGTGTACTGCAGTTCTGTCTTCCAGGAATTGGCAAAAAATTTAACCCAGGGACTGAATGTGGCTACCTGTCGAAAAGATGTGCAAGAAGAAGAAGAAGAATGTATGTATGTATGTATGTACGTACGTACAGTGGTGCCTCGCTTAATGAGCGCACCGTTTAAGAATCTGCATAGCGACGCGTTTTTTGAGATCGCTAATGCGATCGCATTGTGACGTTTTGAATGGCAAAACATCGCATTGCGATGTTCTAAAAACAGCTGATCGGCGGTTCCAAAATGGCCACCGGAAGAAAAAATGGCCGCCCGCTCTGTTTTCGCGCCCTGCCCTCGCCTACCGGGCGGCGAAAATGGTGGCCGGATGGAGGAATCTTCGCATAGCGAAGTTTAATGCGTTCCTATGGGTTCCCCCCCGGCATAGCAACGAATCCGATTAGCGATGTTAATCCTGGAACGGATTAACGTCACTATGCGGGGCACCACTGTATGTATGTATGTATGTATGTATGTATGTATGTATGTATGTATGTATGTATGTATGTATGTATTTATTTATTTATTTGTTTGTTTGTTTGTTTGTTTGTTTGTTTGTTTGTTTATTTATTTATTTATTTATTTATTTATTTATTTATTTATTTATTTACCTTTGGGGGCTGCACGGGCAGTGATTTTACAGTAAAATAAAATAAAATAAAATGATTATCTTCCCTGCTCGCCAAACAATGGCCGAAACCAGAAGCATTTGACTTCGAGCTTTTGCAGCTTTTGTATTTAATTCCCTCTCCCCCAGGTCAAGTCACCTACTGATTTTGGGAAAGTAACTTTTTAGACTACTTCCCCCCAGAACCTAGCAGGTCATTATTAAATGAAGGAGGCAAAGATGGAATATAGTCTCTCAGTGTCATGGGTACTTTGACCCTGAGCCAGAAGAGGTAGATGATGGCTGAAATCCGGTGGCTTTAGTGCTGCAGGTCGTAACGACAACGAACCCATTCAATGGGCTTAGTCTAGTTGCAACTTATTAAGCTAAGCTAGGCAATGGATTGTCGTGATTGAAAACAAACAAAAGAGAACCACCAGGAAGTGTGTAGAACCCTAAGGAGATTTTAAAGATTAAAAATAAAATCTGCAACAAACAGGGGTAGTACATACATATATCCCCCCCCCCAAAAAAAGGCAGGTGAAAATGTGGTATAATCATTGGTTACAGAATGAATGCTTGGGGAAGGCAAGAGCAAGGAAAAAAAGGGAGAGTGGAAATGGAATGGAGCATCCTAGGGAAGGGCCTAAGGGGTGGAAAGCCTAAACAAGAGCATTTTCGAGTTGCGCTATTTCTACCGTGTCAAAGTAACCCTGAGAGATGAGTTTCACTACTGGTAGAAAATCATCTAGTGCAAATAAATGACATTTAATGCATCCCAGAGATCTCCTCTTTCTCTCTCTGCTGTCTTTTAAAAAGCAGTTGTGCCATTCATTGTGGATGGGATAGGAATGATTGTCTAACATTCTGGCCACTACAATCTGTTGGTGAAATCCTCGCTGCTTTCTCATGCAAATTTATGAAAATATTCACAGATTTCATTGCTTGATGAACTAACCATTTGATTGGCTGTGGTTGCCATTGCTAATACCGTCTATGAACCATGGTGGCTTAGGGAAACCACTCTGCAAATATAACAGAGGGCTACTTGTTGTTGTTATTGATGTGTGAATTGGTCCTTAGTGGTCCTAGTTCATGGCATCAATTGCATGCTCGGTGGTTGATCTATCAACAGCAGGAGGGCTGTGAACCTGACAATCAGTCAGCAGAGCACTGCCAGCCTCATTGCTCAATTAAACTCACTCACGTTTGTGCCTCCTGATGGTCTGCAGGATAATGGCGGTGATTGACAAACCAACACGCATTCAAGCTTCTTCTGTATCACTCCACTGTGGTCCAGCATGTGCGACATTTTGATTTACAGCCACTCGATTCGTTTCTTCTTTTTACCTGGTTTTCCTTTCTCTTTGTTTAACAGTAGAGCTGTAGTGCTTAGGCAGGGGCTAATGCAGTGAAGGGCAATCAAAAGGATCAAGGGGCAGGGACTCCTTCCTTAGGAGGAACGGTTACAATGTATGAAGCTCTTAAAGTGAATAAAGCTAGGGAGAATGGTAGAGGAGAATGTATAGGAAAAGTGGATGGTACATGTAGGGATCCCCTTGACAATTTGTCCAGTTGTATCTGACTCTAGGACGCGGTGCTCATCCCCATTTCCAAGCCGTGGAGCCAGCATTTGTCCGAAGACAATCTTCCATGATCACGTGGCCAGCACGACTAGACACGGAACGCCGATACCTTCCCAACGAGGTGGTACCTATTTATCTATTCGCATTTGCATGCTTTCGAATGGCTAGGTTGGTAGGAGCTGGGACAAGCAATGGGAGCTCACTCCGTCATGTGGATTCAATCTTCCAACTGCAGGTCTTCTGACCTTGCAGCACAGAGGCTTCTGCGGTTTAACCCGCAGCGTCACCACGTCCCTGGATGGTACATGTAGGGTTGATTTATTTTCAAGTTGGCTGGTTTTGTCCAAATTTTAGGCATACCACTCTGACCATATTCAAGCTAATCTAGCTAGCTTGGATTCTAAGCTTTCATTAAAGAAAAATAATAGTCTTCTCATTCATCTAGAACACTGGTTCTTAACATTGGGTTACTCAGGAGTTTTGGACTGCAATTCCCAGAAGCCTTCACCACCAGCTGTCCTGACTGGGGTTTCTGGGAGTTGCAGTTCAAAAGCATCTGAGTAACAAAGGTTAAGAACTACTGATCTAGAACATGAAGCAAAATATTCAGTCACTGTTTTGGCCAATTACCGTATTTTTCGCTCCATAAGACGCACCTTTCCATAAGACGCACCGATTTTTTAGGAGAAGAAAACAGGAAAATATAATCTGTTTTCTTCGCTCCATAAGATGCACAGACTTTCCACCCCCCTGTTGTGTGGGAAAAAAGTGAGTCTTATGGTGCAAAAAATACAGTACCTTTGCAGCTAATAAATCTTTCATGGAGGTTAGCCAATGAGTGAAACTATTAACAGTTTGAAATAATCTTACAGGTTTATAAACTAAAGAGTCATTTTTCCCAATTTGTGAATAAATGTCATTTGGAGAAAATCTGTCCCTTACTAGTATATGGGCAGCTGAAATCAATTTTACAGATCTGACTGAAAACCAAGCATAAATAGCAATGAAGAAGGGATGATGTAGTTCACAACAAAGCAGAGTAAAATCTTCTTGTAAAAAAAATATGAACTTTTCCCAGGACTAGGTAAAAGCTGAAATGGAATAAAACAGCAAGGGCTAGAACAGTAATTTGTTAATTTTAAAAATTATGATCAAATGTATGTATTGTGATGGACACATATCAGAACAATATTTTAGAAATTGCACATTACTCTTTCATTATCCTTTCAATGCCCCCCCAAACCAACTAGAATAGAACAGAATGGCCCCAGAATGGCAGTTTCTTCATATGATAACAAGTTAAATTCATGATACATGTGGCTAGAAGAGGCTGATGCAGCATTAATTGTTTTATTTTTACAAACAGGAAACATCCTGCTTTAACTCTCTTTGTGATAACCAACCTTTCATGAGAATACATGCATTGGTCAAAATACTCCCAGAAAACATATTTCAGTTCTAGACAGAAAAATCCAGATTATGCAAAACAGCCCAGAATGATGTTTCCAAGTAGGACGGCCCAAAGAAATCCATCCATGCTATCAGATTAGAGGGAACTTGTGCAACAAATCTTAGAGCATCCTTGGAATCTTGAAAATATATGTCTTTTGCCTTTATGATCATATATATATGATCATAAAGGCAAAAGACATATATTTTCAAGAAAAGTTGAATATACTGTAGCAAAAAAAAATGTCAAAGCAGGATTTTCCTAGTTATAGTCAAACAATATATTAATATGTTCATAAAGGCAAAAGATGTGTTGCTTATACAGTACACTGCTCCACAGTGCTTAAAGCATTCTCTGGATGGGTTACAATTTAATTATGCGGGCTACATATTGTGTGTGTTTACCACCACAAACCCAAGCAAGCTGATATTCAGTTTACCAACACTGGAAGGATGGAACGGTTGAGTCAACTTTGAGCCACTAACAGAGCCTCAGATCCAATTCAGGTCATCTGTCTTCACTGCAGTTTAATCACTGTCCAGTGCCAAAGTCCGCAATACAGTCTCTTTCAGTTCCCTGCCAAGGCTGAAATATATCAGTAGAAAAACAATGCAATATTTATTGGACTTAATTTGCATAGCATGTAAATTTGCAGAATAGGTAAAGAAAGTTGCTAAATGCATATGATATGCAAATTAGACTGCCTAGATTTGCAGAACTGAACGGTGGCAAAGCGAAATACATGGACCAATTTTCCCACGAACCATAAGGCAGCTTCTTACATTCCTTGTCTGCTCCAAGCATCCTCTCCAGACCTTTATCCAAGTTATTTATGACATGTTGAGCTACTCTGGGCCTCATATGGAACCCTGTGGCTCTCCATTTGTCGCCTCTCTCCACGATGTTGTGGAATCATTACCTGTATGAAATCTGTTCTGCTATTCCATCTGGAGCATCCTTTCCAACAGTGTTACATCTCCGTCAGAACTCTTTTTTACCAAAGTGGCCTGTTGTGACCTTCACCTTCACCAATATCAAGTAGGATAACCGGTCAAAATAAAGTGGTGGCCTCCACACTCAGCCACGTGATGATGACTGACACTTGGAGAGGAGTGTTTAAAGGACAGTTTGGGGCAGGTGTCGCTGTAGTAGGAGACTCTCTCTGAGGCTTGGCACCCTCCTTAAGGTGCTGCATGCAGGCTTCAGGAGTTAACCTAGAGGCAAAATCCGGAGCTGGAGTCCCGAAGGCAGTTCGTTTCATTCTGCCAACTCCTGCGACGTTGCTGGAACCAGTTGTATTGGCTCCTGCCTTTCCATTGGACCATTTCAGCAACGTGGAGAGGGGGGATTTGCTGCTTGGGTAACAGCCTATCCTGCTTATTACTTTACCCAGGCTTCATGCTCTGGAGAGGACATTCCTCAATTCAGAGCATGTTACCATGGTCTCCCGAGACTGAAGGATGCCTATGATGATGATGCTGGTTGTGGGATTCTGGGGATTGTAGTCTATAAGTCTAACACTGGCTACATTGCTGACCATGTCTGGCCACCACCCTTCCTTTTTTTGCTCTGTATTCATGTACCTAGATTTTCCTTTTGTCCTTCTGTCTGATGTCACTGCTGCTACAGTGGATGCTCATTATAAGCTTGGCACACAGAACTTGAAGTGGTTAGAAAAGGCACCTCTCCGTTCCTTTGCCACATCAAACAGACAAGCAACTGCGTGGCCTCAGGCTCAGAGCTGTTTTGCATATTAGCAAGAAGTGGCAACAGAGGCTTTCTCATCAGTGTGAACTTCCCTGGAGACTCATCAGAACTTAAAAGTGGGATTTCGTGTCACTAAGAAGGGAGGTGAGATAATAAATACATGATTTCCACACCATACTTTTTAAATATATATATATTTAGTGTGTGAGAAAGCATTATGTGGAGTGCACAGAGCAAAGCCCAGACAATCGTGAGGAGAAGACACCCCACACTCCTGTTAAGTGCAGTAGTTGTTATTACCATAATCATCATCGTCGTCCTCAAAATTGTTGTTATCATAATTATGTGTCGTCAAGTTGATTCTGACCTTATAGTGCTCTTTGCCTGGGTTTTCTAGGCATAAAGGATCAGAAATGGTTTCCCAGTCTGAAGGCACTCAGGGGCCATATAGCTTGCGTGCATGCATAAATAAATAAAGATGGCAGGCCTGACTCCTGGAAGGGGAGCCGAGCTGCTGTCTTCAAGATGGTGGAGGCGGTGGAGGGGGAGGCAGCAAAATCAGTCAGGGAGGTGATGGGGGCAGCAGGAAGGGGCCAGGTGAGCAGAGAAGTAGACAGTGGTGGTAGGTTCCCCTCCCCTCTAGTTTGTTTTTCCAGGGGGGGGGATGTGGTTTGTGGGTAGCCATGAACCACAAACCATCACGAACCACCTTTTTATTTTCTGGTTCCTGCCCTCTTTAGTTATAGATACAGGCTGTTCAAACCCCCAGTTGTGTTAAGACTGGTTATGGAGCCTCACAAGTCACCGAAGTTTGCTTTGGTGTTTTCAAGTTTAAAGTGCTGACATTTGAGGAAAACTATTTGGTGCCAGTTCCTGTAGCAAAAGAAGTAAGTGCCAAAGCAGAAGGAGATTGGTTAGGAAGCCAAAATCTCTCTCGGAAACTCCTGTCCCTAAATTCTGGGGCGGGCTCAGATTGACAGCACCAGACTTTAGTTGTTCCTCATTTAACTGATAAAGTTAAATTTTGCTTCCAGTCATGGCAAGAGGAGAGTGGCTCATTACTTATTCTACTGCCCATCTGGTAGAATTTTCTTGCTTTTTTTTTCCTTTAGGCATTAAGTCTTCATTGCACTTTGGAGCTGTGTGTACGCACACACACACTCGCTTGTGAATGTGGAATGGAGAACTGACACTCTTCCGCAGACTTTGATCGGAAAGGCTGAGGTAGCTGTAGGGACTATCTTTCCCCTTCCCCTTTGCTATTTTGCTTTTGACCTTTATTTGCAGAACCATTGTGGATACCTCTGTATGTTGCAGAGTGGACAGGTGTCAAAGGTGTAGCACTTTCCCTTGGGCTAAGCAGAGAGACCAAAGCAAGTCCGGCTTTTGCCTGGAGACACTGAAGAGACATCTTCTACATGTCTAACAAACATTTTCCCTCAGTATAGCTCTTTTTTTAAAGGGGGGGGGGGAGGAAAGAAACTGGGAGCTGCCTAAAGACTAAAGGTCTACCCCATTCCCAAGGTTGATGGTGCTTTGAAGCGCCCCCTATCTCAGACCATTAGCCCTTGGGTTTCCCCCAGCCCAGAAATGTATAAATACTTGCAGAAACCCAAGAAAAAAGTAAGCTCAAGTTGCCTCCAGAAATCACCTTGTAATGGGTCAGTCCTGCTCTGTACAACAAGTAATTTTTATACAACTTTGATTAGATGGCATTTGCGTACCCCGTAGTGTTTCTGCAGTGGAGGAGAAGGAAGGGGAGAGAGAAAGGGAATGCAATGCAGGAGGAAACATCTGGTGAAAAAATTACATTGGATCACAGGCTCCTAGACTGCATTAATGAATATGAATCTCGGGTCACATGGACGTGTTGCCAAAAGCAAGGGGGCGGGGTCCCAAAATCGCCTGCGAATAACACTTGAAGGACTTGGGCGCATTTCTTTGAACCAGGCTTGCTATATGGCAGAGCACAAAAGGGAATTGGGGAAATGATGGTGCCAAACACCTGCAGGCCTCCTCAGAGGCTTTAACCTCTCGTCCCCTTTGAATTTGCCGTATTCATTGAATTCGCTTTCCTGCCATTTTATTCCATGCAAACATGCATTTGACATTTGGATTAAGTGGTTTCATTGCTGAGGGTATTCTTTATTTCCTGTGCAAAGCCTTTAATTCTACTATTTTCAAGCAGGATGCTGAATCAGGCCTCCCTCCCCCCCTCCACCATTTCAGCTATTAAACAGACCCCTCTAAAAGAAGCCCACCCCCTCTTCCCCTCTGCTTTTCATTTGCACATGAGGTTACAGTAGTCAGGTTATATAACATTTTTTTTTTTTACAGCTAGGATAGTCCTGATCTTCTTTTCTCATTTACGTGACACTGTATTTCTCCCTCTTCCTTTCTCCATTTGCTTTCAAGGACTTTGATTACAGATACAGTATTTTGATGGTCAATGAGGCTTACCCGGCCTTCCATGTGGAAAACGCATAATGGTGTAGTAACCTTGTTATCTTCAACATCATTCCGCTTCTAATAGAACTCCCCTTAACCATTCCCATCAATCTCCACACATCATTGGCACTGCACAACAAAGAACTTCAAATTTGTTTTCAGATGTGATTGTGCCATTAGAAATATTTGGCTTCTGCTGCAGAAGCTCTGCCTGATTCATGCTTCACATATCGCTGGGATTTTCCCTTGTATTTCATGCTTGGTGTGATTTTTTTTAAAAAAAATCAAATAGATCTGGTGCAGAAGAGGCTGCCTCATCTTGAGTCAGACCACCGGTGAGTGTAGCTCGGTGTTGTTGACAATGGCCAGCATCTAAATGGGAATTTATACCAGCATGAGTGGTAGGAGATTGCCACTAATTAATGTGTTGCCAGTTGCATTCCTGGCTGCATGCCAGTTGTGCAACTCTGTATGTGACCAGAAATGAAAGCAGCAACTTGTTAATTAGTATCAGTTCACCACTGAGATTTATGTAGTTACACCAGTGAAAATAGTCAAGAGAACCATGGCCATTCTGGCAGATGCTATCGAGGATTTTGGGCAGAATCCTCTCCAAGCCCCATCCAGGGATTGAATACGGGGCTGTGCCCTACCCTTCCTATACAGCATCTGGTATTCCCTGGTGGTCTCCCATTCAAGTACCCACCAGGCCCATCCCTGCTTAGCTTTTCAATATTCAATGAGACTGGTGCCTTTTGAAGGGTATATTTTAAATGGGCATCAAAACTGCCTACTCTTAGGCAGTAGCCAAAATCATTTTGTGCAGCTACACAAATGGCAGAAGGTTTGGAGGCAAACTACCTCAAGTTCAGAAATTACCACAGATGTTATAATTATATATATCTACCATGATTTCTTAACTTGTGGCAATTCAACTCCAAAAGTTGCATCCTATTTGTTATGCCAACTAGGTAAGGGGATTTGGGCCAGTGTGACACAGCCAAGCACACGCTGGGAGAGATTTGGGTTTTCCGTTTGAGTTTTCCATGTGTCTCCTCTATTGGAAGGTCACATTACCTATGCTGAGCACCCTGAACTGGCAGGCTCTCTGGGGGATGATGGGAAATGTCACTCTTTCAACTGGCCACCCACCAATGGCTATACATCAAAAGAGAAAAGAGGTCCCGTGATCCCTTGCCGGCCATTGCAGGATCTAGCAGTTGCCCCTCTTCCATTCCCTGATCCTTGGACATGACAGCAGGTGGTTCAAACAAAACAGGGTTTAGTTCAGCAGGGAATGGGGTTGTAACAGAATCACATTCTTGTGGTTGGCTTCCCTCATGGCTAGTTAACTCTGATGGCCCTGGCCATTGTTATCCTGATGTGTTCTTATCTGCCTTTGCGCCACATCCCAAATTGATAGCGCTCATGGGTTGCCGAAACAGAAGCAAGGGCCTGTATGCCCAACAGAGTGAGCAGGACACATGGTCCAAGAGTCCTCCTTTATAATGTATCCCTACTCTCTGGGTGATTCCTCATATTTCTTCCCCACTTCCTCCTGGTATCTCCCCAGACTCTCTCCTCCTCTCCCATCAAGAGCATTGGTCCTTCACACTCCTTCTTCTCTTCAGACTGACCTCCTACCTCCTCTCACACTTCCTTTGTATTTCCTACATCCCAGCTAGGCCCTTTTCCTTTCATCTCCCCAAGAGGTTGTTTCCAAAGGCAGCCCCTTGGTTTGGGTCTGGCTATCCCTATCTCTAGCAGCTTCTCTCTGGGGCCTAGGCTAGGGCTAGACAGCCCACCAGAGGTGCCCTCACCAGTGCCCCACCCCAAAATAAATCCATGTTGTGCTTTTGCCTCAGAAATGTCTTGGGTGGGCGCTGGAGAGTAGAGATGTGACTGGAAATAGACATGATTGGGTGTGGCTGCATATTGACTGGCAAACCATGGCTTGCTGCTGTGCCATGTGCAAGATTGCACTGGGACACCCTTAGTGACTAAAAAGCTGTACTGAGCATCTTCTTGTCACTTCCAAAGAAGATGGTTTGACCTGGACTATGTCAGAATATAGAAATTTTGTAGGCCTGAACCTGAATAAATGTATTATGAACAAGCTGCCATTGTGCACAGATGTAAGTATGCTGAGTCACTCTGAAGATGATGCAATGTCTGGAAATAAGAAGACACCAGGTGCAGAAGATGAAGTCATGTGTCTTCTGATTGGACTAGAGATGCCATGTACATGTATATAAGTGGACAGTGTCTATGTATCATTCTCTTCTTTCTTCACCATTTGCTGCTATCCACTATGTCAGTTTGTGTAAAGAGTTCCTGCCATGCTGATGTGATGCCTGCCTGTCAATACCTGTAAATACTGTAAATATAACCGTCTTGCAAAAGAAGAACTTGTAAGTGTCTTCAATAACTCTGTGTTTTTCCTGTCACCAAATCCGTGACAGACTACCAGTGCACTGGCCATGCAAATTTCAGTGAGTCTATCTCTTATCAAATGCTTGCCTAAACCTGCTTCCGTATTTCTTTCACCCATTGCTTCTAGCCCTGCCCTCTGGGTCACTAGGAAGCAGTTTTGCTCCGTTTTCTGCATGGCAGTTTGAAAACAGTTTTTCATTCACGGCTTCCATAGAAAGTGTCCTCACACCCAACCATTTGGTTCCACAGCTCGCCTGCCCCCTTCCACAAGTAACCCCCTGGGAATAACATTTGGAAGTATCCTGGAAACACCAGTCTGTTTTCACACTTCGCAGTGAAACATGTGCTGAAGCGCTTTGCAAAATCAGGACTTAAAAGGCTAGCAGCCATAAGCATATCTAATAAGCAAGTGTCAATGAAACATACACCTTGAAGAACAGAGTGAAGGTCTCATAAATCTATTTTGAGTGTTCCATACCTTTGGAACAGACTACTTTCTGTCTCGCTGGTGTATTCGTTCTGTTGTACTCCTTGTTTGCCTGCCAACTTTTCATAACCTTAAAACAGGTCCCTTTGGCAGCAGCAAATGTTTTTTTAACCAACGGCAACAGTATTTGAAATGCATCCAGCTCTCCCACAGTTGTAAAATGTTGCAAATTGAAAAACCATGAATCTCATGGGAAGTCTCTGCTTAAGATCATGTTTAACCTTGTTCTAATATCCTCTTGGTGTTGGAGATGCCTGATCTCCCTAATTAATATCCATGGAAACTCAGAGTAACCAAACTTGTGTCATGATGAAATATTCACAAGCTATTTTCTAATGCACACATACATTTAGAACAATTTAATTGACCTTTCAGAGAAGGTGGATATGTAAATTAGCATCTTTCTCTGATGGTCTGTCCGGCAACAATAAGTATCCTCACGCAGTGTGTATTTGAATGTGTTTGTTGGTGTGCAGGTAAAGGTATGTTAGGGAGCGATACAAGAAATGCAAAATCCCCTCTCATCATCTCCCTCTTAATTAGACAATGTTCAACCTATTTCAAATGTTGCCCCTCTAAGATTTTTTTTTTATATATTTTTGCCTTTGGTGTAAGAATGAGACAAGCGCTATGTTTTGTTTGTAATATTTTTATGTATGTAAGCCGCCCAGAGTAGACCTGGTCTAGAGGGGCGGGGTATAAATCTAATCTAATTAAAGTAAAGTATGATTTGCCTAAAATGTTTCCATGCAAAATCTGAATAATTTCTCATTCTTGACGATTCCCATCGTCGCAAAAGGATGCTGATGAAGAGTGTCCAGGTCTCACGAGACTTCCAGTGTGAAAGCAAGAGAGACAGGTCAAGGTTTTCACAAAATGAGCAGAATGTCTCTGGACATAACGACTGTATTCTTCCCTCACAAGCCAAGTTCTCAAATGCAGTAAACATTAGCTTAGTGTTCAGAATGAGACAAACAACCCCTATTTTGTCTTTAATCTTCAAACGCCATGGAACGCCATTCTAGTTTGTGCTAGTGTGCTTTTTGTGCAAATCTGCACCAATTTTTTTCCCCTCAGCAACATTTCCCACCAGGAGCACCATAAAAATAATCTTGTCCTGTCAGGGTCAGGAGAATAATTGTGTTATCCTGATGTGTTCTTATTATGACCTTTAATATAATATTTGTTTAATGTTTTTTTTAAAAAAATATTGTATTAATTTATAATTTGCCTTTTAACATTGTTGTTTTAATACTCTAAGCCACTTTGGATCCTTCGGGAGAAAGGCGGCATATAAATGTTTTAGATAAAATAAACAAATAACTGTGAAAGCGACAAGCCAAGATTTTCATCTTTGGCCTTAAGTTATGACTGTGTCCTGTTGTGTTACTTCAGGGATGTTGGCCTTTGGATCTGACTAACTCTGAATCCAACCCATAATTTTTTTTTTAGAGTTGGAAAACGATCTGGGAATGTAATTCCTTTTTTTGTCACATGACCACACGATGGAGTGGATATGTAGAAGTTGGGCCAGAAAGCATGCACAGTGATAGCTTCTTGTCTGGGGCACCGCTCCATATTTTTTTGGCATAAACATCCCCTTCATGTGATTAAGGATTAGAGATGGGAACTCACTGCCATTTGGTGCTTCAGCACAGTTTGGTGGGTCAGGCCGAAATGATCCAGATTCCACGCCCCACATCCTCCCGTGGACACCCTATTAGAAGCCACACCGTGGGCTTCCCTGACCTGCCTCTACCTCTGAGTGGACATTGGTGGCCCCGATCTGCCAACCAGCCAAACTATGGTAAGTGTCCACCTCTAGTCAGGAGCTGCAGAAAGCGGGCAGTGTAGCCCAGTGCTTAAGGAGTAAATAGTACGAGCCAGTCATTGCTCATTCCAACCAGCACTTTCATTTCTTTAAAATATATTTATAGTACCCAGCTTTTCAACCACAAGCCCTCCAGCTCAGAACAACTTTTAAAGAAACATTGGTGAAAAAAAATTATATTTCTAACCTAGCAAAACACAGTCCTACAAATAGCTGAAAAACCAACTGATGGGGCAGCGGGGGGGGGGGGGGAGAATATTAACAACATCTTCAAAATAGAACATTTTAAATGTTGCTTTGAAAATGTGTATTATTTTCCTTTTTAAAACATTATTTCCGAGCCACTCTGGGAATAGTCTGTGTTGAAGTGTTGCACATATATTTATAGAAATGATTGAAATACAAAGATCGTGCCTAGTTAGATAATATAATTTTACTTAATACCAAATTGGTTACAGGAATATAGATCATAAGTGGGAGTTTATTTATTTAAGGCATTTTTTTAAAAAAAAAATCCCAAAGGGCTTTCAGCATTTGTATACTGTAGAATCAATGCATCAAAAACATGCTCCAGGGGGTTTACAACAGAAAAGCAGATGACACATAAACCAGAAAATGATATGATATGTGGCTGTTCCATTTGCTCATGCTTAGGTTTAGTTAAAGACTACCTTTCTTTCCAGCATAGGAACGAGGGAATTATCTTGAAGCAGACCCTTGAAAAGTTCCTTTTTTGAACTGCAGCCCCAGAACCTCCCGACCAATATGGCCAGTGGAGTTGTTCTGGAGTTGAAGTCCAAAAAAAAAATCTCTGTGCTACGGAGCAGGGAACTTGAATCCTCAAGGTATTCTGAGATTACATCTTCCATCAGCTTTAGCCTGCATTGATCAGAGTTCAAGGATGATGACCGTTGTGTTTTAACTATAGCCGGGCTCCCAACACTGAGCTAAACATTTTGTGGAAAAGGTTGTTTTGAAGAGAAATTTCAATGAAGAAACAGATGCAGTCACCAGCATGTTCTGGGAGGCAGTTCCAAGCACAGTGGAAAGTGTTGACAGGTGACACGGAAGATAAGGCCCTGTCTGCAAACACGAGGATGGTTTAAGGGAGTCACTACTTTTGGATCCCCTTTCCCCATCCACAGTAGGGGCACACAATTTACCGAGCCACCCATTTGTGGGCGGTGCAGCAACCTAATCGCTCTGGGGTCTGGGGGAATAGTGGCAGCCAAACGGGCCCTCCTGGCATGAGGGAGGATGGAGGGATGCCTAAAGTGTGGGCAGCTTCTCATTGTCCAGGTGTAACATTCAAAATGAGTCACCGAGTATGTGGACCTGAGTGGAGAGTTTTTCACTCCATTCTGCCTCTTCAGCTTAATATCAGGTCAATGGCTCCCCAGCCAGATTGCAGACAGCTGGCCTTCCCTTCCTCCCTGTTTGTTAATGCTTAAAGTGTGTTCATTCCGAGGTCTTCATTTCTGTGATTAAAAGGTTGAAGGATAATGGTAACAGGGTATTGTTTTCTTTGCATTTATCATGGCACAACTTTGTGGGCGGTTGGGGTTTTGGGGTAGATCCAAGTGCTGTTAGGGCCAGCAGGCAGGACTTCTTGTTGTTTAGTTGTTTAGTCATGTCTGACTCTTTGTGACCCCATGGACCAGAGCACGCCAGGCCCTCCTGTCTTCCACTGCCTCCTGGAGCTGGGTCAAAGCCATGTTGGTTGCTTCGATGACACTGTCCAACCATCTCGTCCTCTGTCGTTCACCTTCACACTTTCCCAACATCAGGGTCTTTTCCAGGGAGTATTCACTTGTTGCCTCTGCGTATTAAGGGATCCCCTTAAGGGAAGCTGGGGATGTGCCATTGTCTGGCCTTGTTTGGTGACTTTGAGGCCACCTCTGTCCTCAGGTAGCAGGGAGCCATGGAGTGGCATATGCCCATGTGGACTCGATGGGATTGTCATCCCTGGTGGTTGACCATCAACAAACTGCTGATGGGTGATGGTGGGCATCCAAAGGCATTGGCCCTCTCAATATTCTGGATCCATTCCCAATGCTGGACCAGAAAAAGCTGCTGCTGTAACCAATAAAGTTGTGTCCTTTTCTTCCAAAAGGATGACAGTGTGTTATGTTATTGTATATGCTACGTGACCCAGGTCTGCTCAGCCCCAGGCCAACGCTATAGACTTGGTAAGGATTTGTGAATTATGTATGTGAAACAATCCACAAACACAAACCATATATTATTATGAGGCAGTCAGGTTGGCAATAAAACTGACAGGGGTCTGAATCATCTGTTAGGAGCTCTACTGACATTCAATTGATGCAAATATTGCAATTAATGGCCCACCATCAGAAAGAATGGCCAGCGAGTGAGGGAACATCAGGCTCAGAAGAACTGCTGTGCTGTTTACTAACACCTTTCAACTTTCTATTGAGAAATCCGAACATTGTTTGATGTATCAAGCTTGTTATTTATTCTGGCTTCTGAATTTGGAAAATGGGAAAACAAAATGGTACCAGTCTCAGCTATTGGATCATTGCCTGAGTCAGGAAATTGTTGGTCGATACGTATTTTCTTCTCCAAAAGGGGTGTCAATCACATAAAAGAGACCCACCTAAAAGCATCACACTTCTAAAAAGAAATTTCAGAAAGGGGATGAACTTGCCATTAAAAGCACAGTTCTTTCTACCCCATGAGTTCAAGTGTTGTTCTCACAAAAGTCAGGAGAGATATTATTTAGTAATCAAAGAACATAAGGATGAACCCAGTATCTATCTGAATCATCGTTGTGTTTTAATTAGAAATTAGATGCCAACACAACAGTTGCTCAGCTGCAGAGTACTTAAAGGAAACAACCTTGATCACAAATCCCAAAACATTTCCTTTGCCAGTACTGGCACTCACACAAACTTTCCATGATCACCAGTCTCCACACTAGCAAACAATCTGTTTCTTCCCAAAATCAAGAATCCCAAAAATTCTCATTATGTACAATTTAAAAAAAATCAACATTTGAGAACATGAAAACAACCATTTTAACAGTATCTTGTTTCAAATATTTAATTCTATCTTTATCTGACTCAAAGGAGAGCAAAGTTTCTGTTCAATTACATGTGTTAAATGAGCAGCGTAAAGCGATGAAAATTGTCTCGGAAGCAATCGACGTTTGTTGGGATTAGTTAATGATACTGTTTGAATACTCATCTTGTTTGAATATTCATTTTGGGAATAGTTTCTTAACTGTAAGAGCAGTAGGACAATGGAATCAGTGACCTTGGGAGGTGGTGAGCGCTCCAATGCTGGAGGTATTCAAGAGAGCAATGCACAGCCATCTGTTGGGTTTGCCTTGATTTGTATTCCTGCACTGAGCAGAGGGGTGGACTCAACGGTCTTATAGGCTCCTTCCAACTCAGTTATTCTATTATTCTATGATATACTGTATAGCTTAGTTTTTTTTCTGAGCACACCTCATAGAATTGTGCTGTCTGCTTCTTTTTACTCAAGTTCACATTGGATTTCTTCCTCTTTTCATTTCAAGTATTTCTCTCTCTCGCCATCAAGTCCCTGAACTTAGGCCCGGACATCATCATCTGCCAGCAGACAAAGGCAATGCCACAGTAATCATGGAAACAGGAGAATACAAGGAGAAAATCAGAGAGCCATCAAACCTAGAAAACAACACCGAACTGAAGAAGAAAAACAGCCACACACAAATAAAGTATTTCTGCCATATATCAAAGGGGTCACAGACCGCATGGGGAAACTTTTGAAAAAACACAACCTACAAACAGTATGCAAGCCCACCACAAAAATACAACAAAAGTTACGGTCAGCAAAGGACAGAAGGGACCCCCTCACCACTGCAGGAGTATACTGGATACCTTGCAGTTGTGGCCAGGTATATATTGGTACCACAAAATGAAGCATTCACGCCAGAATCAAAGAACATGAGAGACACTGCAGAGTAAAACAACCAGAAAAATCTGCAGTAGCTGAACATGCCCTGAAACAAACTGGACATGAAATTCTATTTCAAAATACTGAAATACTGGACAACACCAGCAATCATTATGTCAGACTGCACAGGGAAGCCATTGAAATCCATAAGCACAAGCACAGTTTCAACAAAAAAGAGGAAAGTATGAAACTCAACAAAACTTGGCTCCGAGCTATCAAACATACTACGTGCAAAAGGTCAACGAACTCTACCCACCCACAAGGACAGGGGACCACTACACACAAAAGACCAGCTAATGACACCCATCAACCACGGGAACAGATAATCTCTTCCCCTTAGCACAACAATACACCCACAACAATACACACTAATCACCCATCTACAGAAAAAGACAAAAGCCTATCTCACAGCTATAAATACTGCACTCCCAAGCCAACTACACCACAGCACAGGTTGCTGTCCTCTGAAGATGCCGGCCACAGAGACTGGCCAAACGTCAGGAAGAACAACGTTCAGAACACAGCCAAAGAGCCCGAAAAACCCAGAAGAACCATTTCCAGAAGACATCAAGGCCCTCTTCCAACCCTGCCTGTCCTCTAAAGATGCCGGCCACAGCGACTGGCGAAATGTTAGGAAGAACAACCTTCAAAACACGTCCAAAGAGCCCCCAAAAAACCACAACAACCATTTCTCTCTCTCTTTGTGTATGTATGCTATATTCACCAACGCCATGCACTTGTGTTTTGTTTAAAATTAACTGCAATTTGTAATTATTTCATGCAGTATGGTTTGTTAATAGTTACTATTTGTGCTTGAAGAAAAAAAATACTTACTATGCATTTGACTATTGCTGTTAAGATTTTTCTGTTGTTAAAGACCATATTTTACTCTGTCTGAACTAAAAGAAAATAACTCGATTACTAAAAACCAATATAAAAAGTAGGATACCAGTGCTGATATAAATTTTCTTTAAATTGTTAATTTGGAGAATAAGCCAAATAAACTCAGAGGCCGACATTCTCTATCCGCTGATATGGCTTGGGAATATATCTCTTGGACCACAATTGGGTTTATTTCTAATTAAACACACATTTGGCTGCCCATTCCACAGGTTACAATGAGAATTCTATAGGTACGTTTACAATCAGATCCAACCCAGCCCTGAAGCAACACACACCTTACCCCACGCCATCTCATTCATTCTATGAGCTGATATGAACTGGATTAACAGCTCAGGCTGGCTCCTTCTCACCAGAGGAGAAGATCTGAGAGACTCAGAAGGAACGACTAGTAAATTGCTTCCATGGGCTTCTCCAGCATCTGTTGCTTGACAAGGTTGTGTCACTCTGTCTCATGATAGGGCCAGCCCTGTTTACAGTTTACATCCATAGGAATTGATAATACATTATACAAGATGGATTATATTGTTAATGATAAAAAATTACAGTACCATACTACCTTACTTGCTGGAATTCTGCCAGCATAGGCTAGTGTATTGTGTAGGATCTTCCCCTCCATCCCTTTCATCATTCAAAAGAAAATTTGCAGTTAAGGACATTACCTCTTCATCATCATCCCCTTCTTTCTGTCTTGTTCCCCCCCCCCCGCACACACACACACACACTTTTTTTTGTTGTTGGTTCTGCAGTTCCATTTATAATTATTTCCAAACAGGCAGAAGGTGACAAACTAGAACAGGGCCTGACCTATGAGATTCATGCAAAATGGTCATTTATACCTCAAGGGTGACAGCACCTCAGATTATGGCCTTGGATGAGTAGATAAATAGCTATTGACTCATCCTAGTTGCCAGCGGCACAGGGACATGGCCACAGGGACAGAAACAATTTAACACACACCTAAACCCGAACGACTTCATGTACATGCTGGGCATGATTGGCTGTCTCAAGCTGTGGGCATTAAATTAAGAAAGACCTTCATACCAGTTCAGTATGACTGATCAGTGTTCCTCGATACGAAAAGGTTAGCAGGAACATCTTTCTCTTGTAAATCTGTTTCGCACACATTTGAGGCCATCTGCAACCTGAAATCAGATGGCAAGTAAAGATAGCACAAAATGTTGCTGAAAGATGCTTCTGGAGAAAGCAAAATGCCTATTTTTCTTCTATTTTAAAAGCGCACACAGAATGAAGCAAAGTTAAGCTAGGAGGTTTAAATGTCCCTTTGTTATGTGCTCAAATAAGCAAAGCCATTAATTATACAGCACAGGCTATACAATAGAAGTGACATTCAGATTAGAACGAAACGGGAACTAGAGTTTCCATAACAGGGATGCCAATGACACCACATTTTCCTATTAAAAACTAATTTGGCTGGAAAATGCTCCATAGTTGCCATCTTCCTGCAGGAACTGGGGTGGCTTTGTGCCTTTTGCTTTGTAAAGCAGAAAAGCTGTTCCCAGGCTAGTTTCCCCAGATCCCACACTAAGCAGAGTTTGGAAGAATTGCCCTTTTGCAAGATATCGTCAGAATCCCCCAGACCACAATGTTTCTAGAAAGTTCTGAGAGCTGCCGCTTCCTGAAAGCAGCCCTTTCATTCTTTGGCACAAACAGTTACCGAAGTCACTAAGGATCCATTGCTTTGCTTTGAAAACTCTTTGTTATTTTTTCCCCTTCTGCCCTAGGTGGCTGAGTCTAACCAGTATTATCTGTGCACCTTATCGAGTCAGAACTGATTTACAGCAACCTTAATAGAGCTTTCAAGGCAAGTGAGAGACTTAAGTGGCTTTACCAGTGCTGCCCCCTGCCAGTGAGTTTCCAGGCTGAGTGGAGATTCAGATCCAGGTCTCCTGACTTCCAGTCCATCACTCTAACCAGTACAGTGGTGCCCCGTATAGCGAGGTTAATCCATTCCGGATTAACCTTCGCTATACGAAAACATCGCTGTGCGGGTAACCAAAGCCTATTGGAACGCATTAAACTTAGTTTAATGTGTTCCAATAAGCGTGGAAACTTACCCCTCCAGCGATGTTTTCGCTCCGGCGGCCATTTTGGAGCCGCCGATCAGCTGATCGGCGGCTCCAAAATGGCCGCCGGATGACCCGAAATGGCCCCTATCAGTGTTTTCGCCCCCTCCCCTTGCTTACAGAGGTCGCAAAAACGCTGTGGGGGGGCATTTCGGGCCATCCGCGGCCATTTTGGAGCCGCCGATCAGCTGTTCGGCGGCTCCAAAATGGCCGCCGGAGGCCCCAATCGTCGCAAAGCGAGTGCAGCGATTGGGGCTGATCCGTATAGCGATCCCCAAAAAGGGATCGCTATACGGATTCTTCGTTAAACGGTGCGCTCGTTAAGCGAGGCACCACTGTATTTTAATTTCCCGTAATGCCCAGAAGCATATTGCAGAGCACAGTGGGAATTTAAAATGGAGGTTCCACTATCACCACCTGGGTGGCCACATAACATATTGCATACCCAAAAGAAATACAAAAGGCACATTGATTTGCGTGAAACTGAACACCTTCCATATGTGTTGTCTCCAATGCATTTTTGGTATCACCTGGCAGGACAAAGTTCCAAATAGAGTAGTCCTAGAATGAGCTGGAATTTTTAGCATGTATACGTTATTTAAACAGCAACATCTACATTGGTTTGGACATGTCGTGAGAATAGCTGGTGGTCAGATTCCAAAAGATCTCCTGTATGGAGAATTAGTGCAGGAAAAGGGCCCCAGAGGGAGACCACAGTTGCAATACAAGGACATCTGCAAGTGGGATCTGAAGGCCTTAGGAATGGACCTCAACAGATGGGAAACCCTGACATCTGAGTGTTCAGCCTGGAGGCAGGCGGTGCATCACGGCATCTCCCAATTTGAAGAGACCCTTGTCCAGCAGGCAAAGGCAAGGAGGCAGTCCCGAAAGCAGCAAAACCAGGGAGCTGGACAGGGGACAGATTGTATTTGTCTTCAGTGTGGAATGGATGGTCACTCTCAAATTGGCCTTTTCAGCCACACTAGACGCTGTTCCAAGTCCTCCATACAGAGCTCATTACTATAGTCTCTCCAGATTGAAGGATGCCTAGTAGTAATAGTAGCAATAGTAGTAGTAGTAGTAACTAGAGATACAAAATCAGAAATGCTTTTTATAATTCAAACAGAATTACAATGCATCTGACTGTGAACAGTGACCTTGTATTCCTGCTGAGCCTGCTCTCCAAGCACTGACCATGGTGGGCAACGTCAAGCTCCCTGATCTCTCTCTGTCAGGTTTGCTGCCTCACACCCTTCAACTGGAGGAAGGCTTCATGTGGACATATTGTTACCTTGTATCACCACCCTCACTGTAAGGTAAGTCTAACAAGACCCATTAACTGAGCAGGTGCTAAAAGGCACCTTAGAGATTTTAGTCTTGCTTTGTTAGGAACGACTGTCAACTTAATGAGGAACAGTTTCCCCTTGGCCGTGTTCAGATGACCTCACATAACTAAATTTCTACTTGCCCTTTTTGCATGGTTCATATGCAGGAAAGATATAATTTCCATGAAGGTGAAAATGGGGGCTTTTTGCTTATAAAAAAGTTGCTTATATGTACAGTAAACACACACACACACCCCATTAGGCAGAGTAAGGTCTGAGTAGGCACACCACCAAAAACGGTCAAGCTGTTTCTTATGGAACTCCTCAGGTATTTGGAAAGTGTTTGGAAACTTCAACAAGTTCGAAATGCTGCAGCCAGATTGCTAACTTGGGCTGGTAACAAGGACCACATAAGCCCCTTGTTACAGTAACTCGGATTCTGGGCACAATGCAAAATACAGGTTTTAACCTATAAAGGTATCTCAAGGACCACGTCTCCATTTATGAGTGTGCTCCAGGTGTTAAAATTGTCAGGGGAGGCCTTTCCTCCCCAATCCCACCACCTTCACAAGCCTGCTTGGTGGGGACACAGGAGAGGGCCTTTTCTGTCACTGCTCCCACACTCTGGAACGCCTCCTTCTCAGGTTGGCCCCATCTTTGCTGTCCTTCCACAAGCACACAAAGGCCTTTCTTTCCAGTCAAGTAGCAACTGTCTCTCTGAGAGGGGTCCCTAAATGAATTGTTGTGCCCTGTTGCTTTAAATGAGTTGATTTTGTTCACTGCTTTAGTGTGGTATTTGTTTGAGTCTTTTAAAATAATGGTCCACTTACTGTTTTTAGCTTTTAATTATGATCTTTTACTGACATACCCAGTTTTGGGTCCTTCTAAACGAGTACGGTGGGGTAAAAATATTTTAAACAAATATTTCACTCTGATGTGAAACCATCTTGATAATACGATTTCGTCCAAGGAAGTAACTGTAGATCTAGTCCAGAAAATGGATCAAAGGGTCTTGTGACACCTTTGAGAGGATCTGGTTTGACTTGCCACGAGCTTTTGTGGGCATGGCCTCATTTCTTCAGACGCAGGGTGGACAATATTAAAGCCACAGGTTTAAATGCACACTGGTTCTGTCCATTGGGATTGGACAGAATGAAAAAAAGATATAGAAAATGGCAATTGCTATAAATTGTCAGAGGTTAACATAAATGCCGAAAAGGTCGGTTTTATTAATCAGTTACAGAGCTTGGAGATAATGACTTCATTTTACTGTGTTAACATTAAACTGGTTATTTTTCTCAGCCAAACTGCCCGAAATGCCATCAATAAATGAAGTGTTGTGAAAACAGCATCATAAAAGCAATGCTAATGCCAATTTTTTAATTAAACGTTGTTATTCATTGGCACATCCCCTTCAGAAAGCATATGTCTCTGTTCACTCCCCCCCCCCACTCCATAAAATAGAAACAACTGTGGTTTTTCAATAAAGAATTATTTCAAACGCAGTAACAATTAGGTTTCCAGGAAGCTACAAAGCTCGGCAGTCACAGCTCTATACAAAGCCATTGGCTTATTAACCACTTACACATAGCCGTATATATCACTCAACACACAGCAGAAAGTTGGGTGGAGAAACATGGCTTTGATTCTCAGCTACTTCTCCCCCAAACCACAGTGCCTGATTTCCTTACAGGTGCTGGGATGATTTGCATGGACCTATTTCTAACCACTAAAGCAGGTTTGAATGTGAGTGGCTCTACTTATGATATGGGCCATGCTAGTTATCCCAGCTCCTATTTTCCCTTCTAACATACATACATACATACATACATACATACATACATACATACATACATACATACATACATACATACATACATACATACATACATACATACATACATACATACATACATACATACATACATACATACATACATACATACATATGGAGAGTCAGCATCTCAATTACAACATGAAAAAAGCAATGGGAGGCATGCTGCTGGCCCAGACTTTCAAGTCCTCAAAATTACTGTATCTAACTAGGTGGAGTCATGAAGAGCCATGCTAAGGCCTTATATGCTCAGGGCTGAGGAGTCCTTTATGGTGTTAAACCATTTCCTATTTGGTCTTCCTCTTTTCCTTCTACCTTCAAATTTTCTCAGTATTATTGTCTTTTCCAGTTAGTTTTGTTGGTGTTGTTTAGTCATTTAGTCGTGTCCGACTCTTTGTGACCCCATGAACCAGAGCACGCCAGGCCCTCCTGTCTTCCACTGCCTCCCAGAATTTGGTCAGATTCATGTTGGTTGCTTCAGTGACCCTGTCCAGCCATCTCATCCTCTGTCGTCCCCTTCTCCTCTTGCCTTCACACTTTCAGGGTCTTTTCCAGGGAGTCTTCTCTTCTCATGAGACGGCCAAAGTATTGGAGCCTCAGCTTCAGGATCTGTCCTTCCAGTGAGCGCTTAGGGTTGATTTCCTTCAGAATGGATAGGTTTATTCTCCTTGCAGTCCAGGGGACTCTCAAGAGCCTCCTCCAGCACCACAATTCAAAAGCATCAATTCTTCAGTGGTCAGCCTTCTTTATGGTCCAGCTCTCACTTCCATACATCACTACTGGAAAAACCATAGCTTGGACTATGCGGACTTTTGTTGGTAAAGTGATGTATCTGCTTTTTAAGATGCTATCTAGGTTTCTCATCGCTTTTCTCCCAAGAAGCAGGTGTCTTTTAATTTCGTGTCTGCTGTCACCATCTGCAGTGATCATGGACATGCATACATATAATATGTATAAATGTGTAAGTACATAATATGTATAAATGCAACCAGAAGAGAAACCTGAAGAGTCGGCCACACCGGTGAAGGAGGAGCCTGCTCCAGTTAATGTGGGCATGCTCAATGGAGGCCACCGCATTGACTATGTGCTACAAGAGAAGCCAATTGAAAGCTTTAACGAGTACCTCTTTGCCCTGCAAGGCCACCTCTGTTACTGGTAAATTTCAGATTTTTATTTGTTTGCTTTTTAAAGTTGATTGCATTTTTATTTAACTTTCTTTCCAAATGCCTCAAGGAATTGTGCACATTCTCTCTTCCATGTACTGTTTTTGCAATAACCTGTTCAAGTAAAATGGTTTAAAATGGGATCTCCCAGGACCGCACGCCGTCCAAATACTCTAATTCTATCTACGATCCTGTCTCCGATCTTAACATGGTAGATATGTGTGACCTGTGGGAAGGTAGAGTTTCAGCTTTGAAGGAGGATGAGCAGGAGAGCATGTCTAATGGTGTATGAAATTTTCAAATCCTATTTTTACCCCAGTTTGATAAATAGGAAACCCAACTAACATTGCATACTCCCACACTATTAGAGAGGAGGCCGGGTAGGTGGGGCTCGTCAGCCCTGGAAGGCAGCCCATCTAGGAGAAGGAAAACTCCGAATTTAAACCTCCACTGCCTTGTGGCTATATCCACTTATGGAAAGGGCTTCAGGAGAGAACCTCGAGGCAAAATCCGGAGCTGGAGTCCCGGAGGCAGTTTGTGTCACTCTGCCAACTCCTGCGACGTCACTGGAACCAGTTGTACTGGCTCTTGCCTTTCCACTGGACTACTTCAGCGACGTGGAGAGGGGGGGATTTGCTGCTTGGGTAACAGCCTGTCCTCCATATTATTTTACCCAGGCTTCGTGCTCTGGAGAGGACACTCCACCTTCGCATACAGCGTCGAAACAACACGGGAAGTAGCAGTTACCGGTTATAAGTCTCTGCTCAATTGGCGTAGAGCAGGACGCCAGGGGCTACTTCTGACGGTGGGAGAGGTCATTGCACCTCACTAGGTAGATACCGCCCGCCTTAAGCTGGGCAGCCCCCAGCCAGTAAGGTGCTACCTCGCCACGGTCTGTTAACTTCACGGGGTGCGTGGGGTTTAGGGTCACACCCGACAAGCAGATCGATAACCGTGCACCATGCAACAATCACAAGAAAACTTCTGCCCTTAAGCTGGGCACCTGGAATGTACGGACAATGACCCCTGGCTTTCCTGACTATGGCTTTCCTGACGACCTCCAAGAAATAGACGATATGCGCAAGACAGCTGTCATTGACATGGAATTAAGTAGACTACAGATGGACATTGTTGCCCTACAAGAGACAAGCTTGCCAGACTCGGGATCTGTCAAAGAAAAAAACTTCTCATTTTTCTGGCAGGGAAAACCATCGAATGAGACCAGGGAATATGGTGTTGGCTTTGCAGTCAGAAATACTCTCCTGAGATGCATTGTTCCACCTACTGTGGGGAGTGAAAGAATCCTGCCTCTGCAGCTCCACTCATCAGCAGGACCAGTAACCCTCATTAGTGCATATGCACCAACACTGTCATCCACTCCAGAAGTGAAAGACAAATTCTATGACGATCTGGCAGCTACTATCAAAAAAGTCCCTGAAAGAGAGGCACTGTTCATTCTTGGAGACTTTAACGCTAGAGTTGGTGCTGATCATAATTCTTGGCCCACTTGTCTAGGCCGTTTTGGCATTGGAAAGATGAATGAAAATGGCCAACGCTTGCTGGAGTTTTGCTGTTATTATGGTCTCTGTGTCAGCAACACATTCTTTAATACGAAGCTGCAACACAGAGTTTCCTGGAGACATCCAAGATCCAAGCATTGGCATCAGCTTGATCTGATCCTCACTAGACGTTCTAGCCTCCCTAGTATTACGATCACACGCAGTTACCAGATTGTGATACTGATCACTCCCTGGTGTGTAGTAGAGTAAAACTACGAACAAAGAGAGTATATCACACGAAAAAGGAAGGAAGACCACGTATTGACATCAGCAAGACTCGTGATCAAAGAAAAGTGAAGGAATTCGCCCAAGCACTCAAGGAAGCCCTCCCAGGTCCGGCTAACGTAAATGCACCTAAACGATGGGAACACTTCAAGAACGCTGTCTATAACACCGCCTTGTCCACCTTTGGTAAGAAGACCAAAAAGATGGCTGACTGGTTCGAAGCCCATTCAGAGGAGCTAATGCCAGCCATTGAGGATAAGAGAAGAGCTCTAGCAGCATACAAAACCTGTCCTAGCGAGTACAACTTGCAAGCTCTTAGAGCTGCTCGTAGCCAAGTCCAACAGGCTGCCAGGAGATGCTCCAATGATTATTGGCTCCAGCTCTGCTCCCAGATACAGATAGCAGCGGACACAGGTAACATCAAAGGAATGTATGATGGTATCAAGCAGGCCTTAGGTCCAATGCAGAAGAAATCTGCTCCCTTGAAGTCTGCTACAGGTGTGCCCATCCAGGACCGAGCACAGCAGATGGAACGCTGGGTACAGCACTACTCCGAGCTATATTCCAGAGAGAATGTAGTAACCGAAGAAGCATTAAATAACATTGAGTGCCTGCCTGTCTTGGAAGAGCTGGACAGTGAACCAACCTTAGCAGAAATAAAAGCGGCCTTGGATTCCCTCGCCTCTGGCAAGGCACCTGGAAAGGATAACATCCCTGCTGAAGTGCTGAAGTGCTGTAAGGAGATCATCACCACTGAACTGTATGAAGTCTTTTGTCTCTGCTGGAGGGAAGGTGGAGTCCCACAGGACATGAAGGACACAAACATCGTCACATTGTACAAGAACAAAGGCGACAGGGGTGACTGCAATAACTACCGTGGCATCTCTCTTCTTAGCGTTGTAGGGAAGCTGCTTGCCCGTGTTGTGCTGAAGAGGCTCCAGGTTCTTGCAGACAGAGTCTATCCAGAATCACAGTGTGGATTCCGAGCTAATAGATCCACCACTGACATGGTATTCTCCCTCCGACAGCTGCAGGAGAAATGCAGGGAACAACAACAGCCACTCTTAGTGGCCTTCATAGACCTTACAAAAGCATTTGACTTGGTTAGCAGGGATGGCCTTTTTAAAATACTTCCCAAGATTGGATGTCCACCCCGTCTCCTTAACATCATCAGATCCTTCCATGAGGGAATGAAAGGCACTGTAGTTTTTGACGGCTCAGCATCAGACCCCTTTGACATCCGAAGTGGAGTGAAACAGGGCTGTGTCCTTGCACCAACACTTTTTGGGATCTTTTTTGCTGTCATGCTGAAGCATGCCTTTGGAACTGCAACCGAGGGTGTCTATCTCCGGACTAGATCAGACGGAAAGCTCTTTAATCTCTCTAGATTGAGAGCGAAGACCAAAGTCCAACTGAAATGCATGTGGGACTTCCTCTTCGCAGATGATGCAGCCATTGTTGCCCACTCTGCTGAAGACCTCCAACAACTCATAAATCGATTCAGCAAGGCCTGCCAAGACTTTGGACTAACAATCAGCCTGAAGAAAACACAAGTCATGGGCCAGGGTGTGGACTCACCTCCTTCTATTACCATCTCCACACAAGAATTGGAGGTTGTTCATGACTTTGTGTACCTTGGCTCAACCATCTCTGACACCCTGTCTCTGGATGTTGAGCTGGACAAACGCATTGGCAAAGCAGCTACCATGTTCTCTAGACTCACAAAGAGAGTATGGCTCAATAAGAAGCTGACGACACATACGAAGATCCAGGTCTATAGAGCCTGTGTACTAAGCACACTCCTGTACTGTAGTGAGTCCTGGACCATTTGTGCACGGCAGGAGAGGAAGCTAAACACCTTCCATATGCGTTGTCTCCGACGGATTTTTGGTATCACCTGGCAGGACAAAGTTCCAAACAGAGTAGTCCTAGAACGAGCTGGAATTTTCAGCATGAACACATTACTGAAACAGCGACGTCTACGTTGGCTTGGGCACGTTGTGAGAATGGCTGATGGTCGGATTCCAAAGGATCTCCTGTATGGAGAATTAGTGCAGGGAAACTGCCCCAGAGGGAGACCACAGCTGCGATACAAGGATATCTGCAAGCGAGATCTGAAGGCCTTAGGAATGGACCTCAACAGATGGGAAACCCTGACATCTGAGCGTTCAGCCTGGAGGCAGGCATTGCATCACGGCCTCTCCCAATTTGAAGAGACCCTTGCCCAGCAGGCTGAGGCAAAGAGGAAGTCACAAAAGCAGCAAAACCAGGGAGCTGGACAGGGGACAAATTGGATTTGTCATCAGTGTGGAAGAGACTGTCACTCTCGAATCGGCCTCCTCAGCCACACTAGACGCTGCTCCAAGTCCTCCATACAGAGCACGATACCATAGTCTTTCGAGACTGAAGGATGCCTATACTATACAATGTTTCAATACAACAGTTTTTAGATCCTATTACATACCATTCCCAGCTTAACATTTGCATTATGGTCTGTATGGAAAAAAGTTGTAGGAGGTAAAATCTGAATAGAACAGAATGGGATGAGATTGATTGGGCCAGAACAGAGATTTGATTTTGAAAAGAATGTCAAAACTATGGAGAATGTTATGGTAGTAACAGCAATGTCTGTCATTGTTATTATCATTATTACTTGTCATTGATCTATTTGTTTTTTCTCAGTTGTTTTTATTGTGCTTTTGTTTTGCTATTCATTTTATTATTTCTTTTTTAATATACAGTATAGTTTAAAATTTGAGAACGTGGATTACATAAAGTGGCATAAAAGTAAGATGTAAACCATATGAAAACATAAACAAATATCAAAATATAAACAAAAGAAAATGTTCAATTATTTAAACAATAGATATGCAAAATAAAAATATTTCAATACAACAAAAAATGTTCAGGCCATAGCATGCGTACCATTCAGTTAAGAGAAAAACTCTCCTTGTCTATGACAATAAAATGCTATGTTATTGTGGTTTCTTAATATCTATATTTTTAAAAATGCAGTGTCAAAAGCCAAAAACACACACCTCAAGTTCATAACAGTAAATAATACCTTATCTAAATAGGAAATATAGTTTTATGACCCATGTCTCTGAAAGCCCATTATCAAAAGCACTGATGCATTACAAACTTGATGAGGTCCACTGTATAACATTCATGTTTTCTTTTTAATTCCTCAGCAGCCAGATTTTGTAGCCACGTGAAAATCCTATCTTTGCCAGTGTAGCTGTTTGCTTGTAACAGCTATTAGCCAACAAGAGAGACTGGCTTGGTATGAGTTCTGCCTCCCTGACTTGAGATTGGGAGTAGAGCAGCAGGATGTCACCAGGTAGTTTTCTGTCTGAAGGATAAGATGCTGCCCCCATTCTCTAGAGCGCTGGTCCCCAACTTTGGGCAACTCAGATGTCCTTGGATTGCAACTCCCAGAAACCTTGGACAAGACAGCTGGTGATGAAGGCTTTTGGGAATTGCGGTCCAGGAGCACCTGAATTACCCAAGGTTGGGAACCTATAGGGATGGAAAGGCTGATGGGGTGTGGCTGATGGGGTAAAGAGTAGGAACCAGGGGACTGCCCCAGCAGCTGCTCTCTGAGGGGACTGCCTCCCTCTGCCCAACAATGGGGCTGCTCCTGGGGAGCATAAGAAGCACAGTGTAGACCCAAATCCCAATCAGGTGGGTTAAAGTTTAGAGCAAAATTAAATTGCTTGTATTTTTGTTGGCACCAAACCAAGAGTGACTTCCATTATACCGTCCTTGCAGCAATTAGCTCTCACTTAAACGGTCATAACTCCATCATAAGGCATATTGGGATTTATAGTTTTGCAAGGTATGCTGAATTCTCTCTTGTAGTTCAGGGGTGTGTTCAAGAGCTCTCTAACAGAAGCTTCTAAGCAAGCGATGGCGAAGCTATGGCACGTGTGCCACAGCTGCCATGTGAAGCCTTTTCTTCTGGCATGCGGCAAACCTTTTGAAGTGGCTGCAGCTGGGATTGCCCCTTTCTCTTCCTGTTCTGGGTCCTTTAACTTCCTGTCCATCCCCATGATTCCTCCTTTAACTTCCTGTCCGTCCCCATGATTCCCCCTTTAACTTCCTGTCCGTCCCCATGATTCCCCCTTTAACTTCCTGTCCGTCCCCATGATTCCCCCTTTAACTTCCTGTCCATCCCCATGATTCCCCCTGAAACTGCCACTTCCTGTTCCGGTTCTGGTCTTCCGGGCGGCACGGCAGCCACTGGTTTCTTTCCCACCCCCTCATTTTGGGCCCTCGAGCCGAAAAAGGTTTGCCTCCACGATAAAATCTCAGCCATGCACCAAACCATAGTCCCAAGAGCCTTGAATCTGAATGTAGCATCAACGTGCTGTAACGGTGAAGGGTTGATATACTTCATCTCTCATTCTGATAGCCTGCATGATCTCAGAGCAAAAACAGCCATGTTGTTCATCATGCAAATGCACTAGAGGAGACATGTTGTTTAAAAAATGCAAATGGTAGCCATGTGTGTAGAGGGAGTAGGAGTAGGACTGCTTGACATGGGGAGAGTTCTCTCCCCCAGCTGTCCTTGTGCAAAGTTGTCCTTCTTCTTAAGTTGATATTGCTCTCAGATGGAAGTCTCCAATGACTTAATGAAGGGTTCATCCTCAATGATGCTCCTCCCTAGGTACAGTTTTGAAATACCATCTTCAGAGGGACAAACCTCACTGAGAGTATGACAGAGAAGGAACAGTTAAACATTCCCCCTCAACCTTCATTGTTCATGACGCTGATGGCCTCCTTTCCAGTTAGTCGTTACATTTTGGAAAAATGTTCACACTATTTATATTCATGACATTAACATTGCATCTGATGTGGGTTTTTAATGTCTGCGAATAGTGAGTATGGGATGAATAATTATTCCAATTTCATTCATCCAGTTCAAAATATTTTACTTTATTCATTATTGCTCCATAGCTAGTCAGGAGGTATGCATAAACAGAAATTGAAAACACTCTTAAAAGATGGCAGTTAATATCTAATATATAAATACATGTAAGCAATCAGAAAATCATAACATAATAATCATTCTCCAACAAGTTACAATTAGTACGATAAGCTTAAAGAGATCATGAAGCAAGTAATGAGTCTTGTCTTTCCACATCTTATTTAACAACTTTGGCAGTCCTATAGAATATATATTAGTCAGTTCCAACTAGCTGAAATAAAACTATCAAAAAAGAGAGTTTTCCTAATCCCAAATGTTAAGGGTTTAAGATATTGATCCCTCGAATTCACATACGGAGAATGTCTTGTTAGAAAATGTATTGCATTCTCCATCTTGAAGCATCCTGCTGGGCAATATCTACCTGCACCATGTTGGCCCATATATCATCCCTGAATTGGTTTCAAAATATTATGATCATCTCTATGCAGCTGAAGGGCTAAACTCTACAGTATGACTCATTAAATGTCAGTGGTTCAACTGAGCTTACTTTTCTTTCCTAGAGTATCTACACCACATAGCCATAGCAGTTTGATAATACGTTGAATGCTGGCATTTGTAGTTTGGTGAGAGATCTTTGGTGCAGGAAGTCACAGCCATGCACTAGAACTCTCTTGGAATTCCAGCATGGAATTCCACTTAGCCCCGGATTCCATAGGCTGAAGCCATGGCAGTTAAAGCCATGACTTATGAAGGCCATAACCGTTTTTGTTGATGATGACTTACTAGCCCCATTGTGCAGTGGTTTAAATTGCAGTCCTATAGTCAAGCCTCTGATCAGGACCTGAGTTCAATCCCAATGAGTTCAGGCAGCTGGCTGAAGACTGACTCAGCCTTTCATCCTTCCAGGGTTGGTAGAATGAGTACCCAGTGTTGCTCTAAAATATTTTATGTACTGGATTATCATTAGATGTCCTTTCTTTTATTTTTAAAAAAGAGAAAGCTAAGAATAGTGTTAACTCTGGACAAAGATAGGGCATAATGGCATGAAAACAATATACATTGTGTGTTATATGGGAGTAAAACTACATGCCTGTCTTTTACTCCTGGGCTAGATTGGATAAAAGCTATTTTGTGGTACATGATATAGATCAGTGACTCATCCCAAACATATTTTTTCCTTGTCTTGTATTTTTTTCCTTGTACAAAGTAAAATGGCCATTGCTCATGTTATTTTAGTAGCCTCTGGGGTGAAGTGAACTGCAAAACTAGAAACCTTTCAAGTAAAATCAGGCAAAGGAAAAAGTCTCAAGATCTGGGTTGCCTATTTTGTATATTATGCAATTTATGGCAACCATATTTTGCAAATTTACAAATTAAGCACACTAATTGTTGCATTGTTTTTTTCTTTTAAAATATTTCAGTCTTTGTGTCACTTACACAGTAATAATAGAGGTCCAGGCAATATACAATGGTGCCTCGCATTACGACGTTAATTTGTTCCAGCGAAATCGCTGTAGAATGAAAACGTCATAATGCAAGAATAAAAAGCCCATTGAAACACATTGAAATCCCTTTGATGCATTCCAGTGGGCTGGAAACTCACGGGGCCGAAACACTCTACCCAAGCTGCACTCTCTGGGGACGGTCCTCCAAGTAGGATCGGAGCCAGGCAAGCGCCAGGCCCCCAATTCCCATCTCGGAGAGCCTCCCCAGGAGGATATTGTGGTCTCCCATAATTCGTCCTCTGTCCTTGGCTGTGAATTATTTGGGTAGACTGTGTTCTTCATCTTCTGCCCCTCTGTTGCTTTTTTTGGGGGGGCTGGGGAGTAGTGATAACAAAGTAGCTAGTGTTGGAGTTGATGGGCCACAACCAAATTGTCGATTACTTCTAGAAGATGCATAGCTCAGCAATATTAATGTTTCATAATACAGCTTCCAAAAACTCTATCTAGCAAAGCTTAGGGCGACGCTGGATGGCAGATTCTAGAAGTTGTGCCCCCCCCCAAAAAACTACAATTTCCAAGCCTGGGAAGGTGTATATATTGACATTTAGTAAATATATAGTAGATATTTCAGGGTTGTGGGCTACCATCAAGGACTTTGTGATTTCTCGTTGTTCTGTCCCACTCTCACCTCCTTAAGGAGCCCTCAAGATGAAGCTATTTGGGGAGATAGAAACATTCCAGATGGTGAGGGTTTCCCTTCAGTCGTAAGAAAAGCTGTTCCTCTAACTTGTTGACACTTGACAGTGGTACCTTTTGAACTGCATGTTCCTGTCATGACTCTGTAAAGCCAGTTCTCAGAAAAATCCCCAAACATAGCCATCCTTCTTGATCCACCAAGATCAAAATGGAAGAATTAGGTGGGGTGGGAGGCTTGATGCCCTCGCTAGCTGTGGGTTTGTGATAGGTGTGGTCCCAAAAATACGCCTTCTCATCTCTGGATTGACTGTGAAAGATGTTTTATATCTATTCAGAGATTTGTGTGTGGGTGTGTTTTATTTTACATATGTGTTTGTATTGATAAGTTATAATTATGTTTCAAATGAAGTAATGTTCTTATTGAAATACTATCTGCAGCGGTTCTTATTTAAGTATCCACTTACTTACTTTATGTACTTTATTTACATCCCATCTTTCTTCCAATAAAGGAACACAAAATGGCATAGGTAAAGGTAAAGGTTCCCCTTGACATTTAGTCCAGTTGTGTCCGACTCTAGGGCGTGGTGCTCATCCCCGTTCCCAAGCCATAGAGCCAGCGTTTTGTCCGAAGATAATCTTCCGTGGTCACGTGGCCAGCGCAACTAGACACAGAATGCCATTACCTTCCCACCGAGGTGGTACCTATTTATCTACTTGCATATTTTACATGCTTTCGAACTGCTAGGTTGGCAGGAGCTGGGACAAGGGATGGGAGCTCACACCGACACGTGTATTCAAACTGATCTTTCGACCTTACAGCCTAGAGGCTTCTGCGGTTTGACCCACAAGCGCCACCACATCCCTTACAAAGCAGCATATAACCAATTAAAAAAACACATATATTATTTGTAACCTTGATATTGTGAGCTCTCACAACCAGCTTAAGGTTTTCTTTTTTCAAGTTGGTCTAATTGAGGTATCACTTTGATGTGGAAATTGGATTTGGGGCATTGCATATGGGCTAACGTGTCTCTCTTGCTTGAAGGATATCAAACCAGGCCATCCAGAAGCAAAATGGAAGCGAAGCCCTGCAGGCTGCAGGGAGCCAAGACTACAATCACTAGGTCATACTACCCAGTTTGACTACTTGATTTTTTTCCTACCTAGTGCATTATATTATCTACTAACTTGTTAATTCAGAATTTGCTGAGCGGGTGCCTAATCTCCATAAACCGAGTGCCTATGAACATTAAACTGCAAAGCATTAGATCGAAATACGCAAGTAAGTATGATGTTGCATCAGTGAAGAATCAAATTTTCCTAATTTTTCTGGCAGCAGAGTAGCTACTTCCCACTGTAACATGAGCATTCAGTCCCTTGAGATAGGCCCATTTAATATCTGTGCTTCCTCCCCCCTTCTGCAGTCACAGCTTCATGAGAATGTGCATATTTTAAGATCCAGTCTGTTTTTGTTGCTTTACATCTTCCTTCTCCCCTCTCCTTTTGTAACATCCTGCCTGAGGAAGTAATACTCACCTGAAAAAATTTGCACCACAATGTTTGTGCCTTTTAAAAAATGTTGGCTTAATATATGTATCAGCTTGTTAGGGAGTTTGGATTTTTGAATTTTGCTTATGGGTCAACACAGTTGTCTCTGCATTCTGCATTGCCTCAGATATGATTTCCTTTGTGGGAACGTAGCACAAAAATTAAAGCCTAATCTATCTGTCTAAAAGGTGTTAAAACCATGTGCTCATTTCTTTAATGAAACTGAATCTATTCTTTCCCCTTAAGAACGATGATTTAAAAACAAACTACATAAGGGAAATTAACTACCTCGAGGCCTTCATTTGTTGGAATAAATCCAGTTGCTGTTTTCTGTTTCTCGCTTATTGTTGTTGGTCTTTTTCTTCCTTTGTGTTTGTTAAAAATATATTTGGGAAACAAGCAGCAAAGCTTTAAACTGCTTCCAAAGGGTGCAGAAGCAAGACTATAGAACAAACAAATCACCTTTTTCTTTCAGATTTGCAAATCTGTTATCACAGATGTTCCTAATTTAAGCATATTGTCACATATAAATATATCATACAGAAGGTATGTATACACTTCCTGTGTTTATGTCTGAAATTTCTGTCTCTCCAGTAGTGTATGAGATTATGGGGTGAAGTTCTGGGCAAGCCTTTGCTTAAGGATAGTATAGTTTTTTTTTTCCTGAACATCTCTAGCTCATTTGGGGTTTACTAGTATGGAGGCAGGATGCCCAGTGTGATAGATGAGGGCTCATGAGGCATGAGTTCATATCTTCACTGAGCTATGGAAACTCATTGGGGATGTGGAACTGGTAAAAGGTAAAGGTAAAGGTTCCCCTTGACATTTTTAGTCCAGTCGAAACCGTAGAGCCAGCGCTTGTCCGAAGACAGTTTCCGTTGTCACGTGGCCAGCATGACTAAGGAACACCATTTTATCTTCCCACTGAAGTGGTGCCTATTATCTACTCACATTTACATGCTTTCTAACTGCTAGGTTGGTGAGGAGCTAGGACAAAGCGACGGGAGCTCACTCCGTCGCATGGTTTCGATCTTACGAATGCTGGTCTGCTGACCCTGCAGCAGAGGCTTCTGTGGTTTAGCCCACAGCGCCACCACGTCCTGGTAAACCACTCCTTAAATATCTCACTTACACTGTAAGAGCTTTTAAGGTTGTTATAAGTGAGTTCCAGCCTGGAGCTATATAACAACAACAGTATGGACATAGGTTGCAACCGAAACATCCATGTATTCTAGATTATCTGTCATTGCTTTTAACTGGAAATGGAGAACTATTGAATTTCCCCTAAATTTATCCAGTTTGTGGTCTGCAAGAGTATTAGCAACAATGTACAGTGTTTTAGTTTTCCACAACTGAGAAGCAATATGGCAGCTATCCCCTCAACCCATTTCCGTTTTCTGAGTTATAGGCTAGTGACCATTGAGATCACAGAATGTGTACTTTTGAAAAATTCACAGAAATGTGCTTTTGCCTATGGCAAATATGTGTATGCTACAAAAAATGTATTTAAGCTGCACACACCCATTTCAATACATGTATGCATATGTGTGTGCATGCACACACATGGGGACAGACAGACAAACAGTGTGTTACAATATGCGGGGTGTTGGGAGTTGCTGCCCCCAGAAAATAACAGTTTCTATCTTTCATTTTAATTTAAAATAAATAGAGTTCATAGGCATACGCAAGTGTAAACACATTGTTGCTGTGCTTTCAGTAGTTATCATTCCTGGTGGTTATGAACACCGTCTGGTGGAATCATTGATTGCTGAACAAGTAGACCGTCTTTTGTCCTCCCAGATGGTAGACTCCATGGGACCATTCTGGGGCATCTTGGCCTAACGAGAGGAGCTCTGTTCCATTCTCTCCATGTGAGGTAGAAGAGACAGCTGATGGTTTTATGAGCTGTCCTCCCAGCTTGCTCATCTGGAAGACAGCAGAATTCAAGAACAGTCGTGCCCCACTTTATGATTACCCTGCATTACGATGAATCCGCTTCACGACAATGTTTTTGCGATCGCAAAACAATGGTCTAAATAGGGTTTTTTCGCTTTGTGATGATCGGTTCCCTGCTTCAGGAACAGATTCTTCGCAAAATGATGGGTTTTTAACAGCTGTTTGGTGGTTTCAAAATGGCCACAGGGTAATTAAAATGGCTCACTGCTGTATTTAGGGACGGATTCCTCGCTATACAGGCACCGAAAATGGCTGCCGTATGGAGGATCTTCACTGGATGATGAGTTTTTAACCCATTGGAATGCATTGAATGGTTTTCAATGCGTTTCACTGGGCTTTTTATTTTCGCTTTACGACATTTTCGCTTAACAGAGATTTTCCTGGAACGGATTATCGCCGTTAAGCGAGGCACCACTGAACATCCAGCAAGAAACTGCCATAACTCTATGAAATCCCTTTCCCAGCTCATGTGGGTTCTTTCTGTCTCATCGAAGGAAACGGCTCTGATGAGTTGCAAATCAGACTGCAACTCCAAGAATCTGCCCCCTTCCCAAAGTCCACTGAAACAGAGAATCCATGTGCATTTCATGTACCATCTGTGGCTATTAGGGGTGGCACAAGCTGTCCTGCTGCCTGAAGTGTGAAGATAAGTGCGCCACATCCCACTACATGGCTGCGTAGTTGCTTCTGCATTCAGCAGCATTCATTGGGGGGGGCAGTGGAAGAGAAGGAGGAGGAAAAGGAAGAGGAGGCAGAGAGTGACAGACAACAGCGTAGTGTGACTTTTTTTTTTTTGGCGCTGGAGAGTATTTTGGCGACGTCTCCCATAATCCCTTGGCCCTGGGGATTTTTAAGGCCAGTCTTTGTCTGGATGAGAAGCAGCTATGGAGACTTCTGTAGATATGTGTATGGTGGCAGTGGATGGCTCAGACAGCGTTATGCCCTGCCCAGCCCTTTGCTACTTGAGGCAGCTGCCTCTCTGGGCCTTATGACAGGGCTGGCCTTAGTAGTTACATATTTTCTGTAGAGGATTTTTTTTTCTCTGTCTGTAACTGTAATTACAATGAGGATAATTCTACAGCTCACTGGTACAGCACATGCTTTGCATGTATAATGCTCCCGAGTCCAATCATTAACAATAGTTTAGATAAATGTTGCAGGGAAAGGATGTGCGTCAGATCTTGGAGAGCTGTTACCAAACACAAGAGGTCCTCAAGATCCAATGGTGTGATTCAAAATGCGGTAGTTCAGTCCCACTGTGTTTGGGGCTAAATCCTTTTTTTGATAGGTCTCTGATCAACAGCTCCTGCCATCTCTTACCATTGGCCATGCTACCTGGGTTTGATGAAAGCTGTAGACCAAACCTCCAAAGGGCTGAGGCTCCCCATTTCTGTTACTATCACACAGGTGCCTTCATTCTTTCTGTGGTTGTTTGCATTGTCTGATCTTCATCCTTGGCACAGATGATGAAAAACACACACACACACCTTTAGTTCATGCAGGTGGGGTATTCTACTTCTGTATCCATGATTCAAAAAGCCAGGTCTGATATTTCTGCACAGTATTGTGCCTATCTGGCCATCAGGGAAAGGATGCCAAGCTTTGCATAGCAAAGGGCAGCCTGAATGTTGACAACACCCATGGCAGCCGTCCAGATAGATGGTCTATACAGGGATACCCTCTTCTGTTCACTACCATTCACAAAGTGACACCAAGCAAGGAAAAATCACAGAAGCTGCTTCCTTTTTTCCCCTCAGTTTACAACTTCTCATTCAAGTACAAAGAAATGATCAGTGCTGAGTTCCCATTGATCTCCATGCTTCAGTATAGCTCACCTATGGTCACAGGGCTAACCCATTTCAAGGTGGTGTCAGGTAGCTCACAATGTCATGGAACTCATAATTTCAAAACAAATGTGGTAAAACAGCATTCCCCTCCCCCTTCTTGCATGGCTTTTTAGGGAATAACTCATGCTTTCATCTTTGCATCCCCACAGTTTTTGAGAGCGAGCGCTTTTCCAAGTGCCAAAACCCGCGTCAAACCGCATTTTAGTTTTGCGAACGTTGTTGATTCAGCTGGACAGAGACCAAGTGCGCCTTCAAGCACAGCCTATTGATTTTGAAATGGAATTTTGCTTGAGCATCATCTCTTGGGTCGTATCCTCAAACTTATAACTTCGTTAGGAAGTGGAGCTGACAAGACAAATGTAATAGGGCTGAGACCTGATTAGTTTCTTGCTTGGAGATCCCAGCGCAGGAAGCTAAAACAACCTCCGACCAATAACGGGTGCCAGATCAAATGGCACCACGCTCATTTGTTAACAGGCCTCTTGAAAGGAATTAATGAAACTTTTCATTACAAAGCAATAACTAGAGGTACCGCTGGTATACATTGCAAGGGATGGAAGCGAAAATTCTGTAGTTTTGCTTTTTGATGTGAATTTACCCAGTCTGCCATTTTTGAAGCAACATACAAATTTAAACTCAGGCATTCTTTGAAATACTTCTACAGATCTTTGAATGGAACTGTTCAATGACAAACACATACAAAACAGGTATATTTGTCACACACACACAGATGTGCATATCAGCAAATGTCATGCTTAAAATGCATCCTGTCAGAAATATTGCTTGCGGAACGAGTGCAGGTGATATGCTGATCCAGATTTTGACACAACCTTGATCAGTGTAGCCTTTGTGTGTGTGAATAATGCCTATTGGTATGTGTATAGACACCCACAAGCACACCCTCACCCACACATTCATATACAGAGCCAGTTGGAAGAAAAAGGCTGGGAAAGGATCTTCAAAAAAATTTGTAATTTGCAGTTAGAATGTCAGTGCCCCTAAACTGTCACTGGTGTCATAATAGTTATATTCCCATTTTGCAAAAGTAATTTAAACAGTTGGATTTTTCAGCTACTTCAGAAAAACCATACACACCTGAGTGCTAGAATGCATAGCATGAATCAACACATGAGATATGAGATATTCCTCCACCACAATTTGTTACTCCTTGAACTGTAGAAGTCACTAAACAGTGAATATCCAGTGTGGTGTAGTGGATAGAGGGGTGGACTATGGCTCAAGAGACCTGGATTCAAATCCTCTCTTAGCCATGTTAGTTCTTGGAAGCTCCCATGGCCAAAAGCACTCCTTAAATATCTCACTTACCTTGAAAGCCCTATTAGGGTCACTAGATGTTAGATCTGACTTGAGGGCACATAACACACACACACAGTTAAACGTACCCTTGGAAAATCATAGAACTTATCTGTTGCTTTAACTCCCAGTCAAATAGGAGGTACATGCTTCAAAACATGGCAAGGGAGGAGACGCTGGCTGAAATCCCGCTGTGCAGCTTTACATGCACAATAAGGACGACAACATCAAGAATTGCAAATCACTGTTAATTAAATGCAGTTTTAGGGTGCATGTGGTTTGTACACAATGGGATGAACTCACTTGCACCCTGAAATCAGCAAAGAAAACCTTTAATTAGCAGCAATTTGCTGCAGACAATGACATCATTATGATTGTGCACGCAGAGCTGCGTAACAGGATTTCAGCCATCAGGGACTCGTGGCCCTTTGTGTTCTGAGATGGACAATTAATTCTTTATTAATAAATTAGACAATTAATTCTTCATCCCCTGTGAAAACTGATTCCTCAGGCTGGTTCTACCAGTTTGCTGCCTCCATCCTCAGACTTCACTTTAAACTTGGAAGTGGACATCCAACATCTAATCAGGATGATTTCTGAATCTTTCTGCCTCTCCCGTCTGCAATGCTGGATGCTCATGAACAGTCTGCGGGACTCAAAAGTATGCCTGTTTTTATTGGACTAATGGATCTCTGTTTCTAGGTTCAGAAAAAACCATCCTCAAAGACACTGGGTTAGAAAGCTGCTCGCTAATAACAATGCAGTGCTTCTTCTCTGCCTGTTCTTGTGATGACAAGAAAGTTTGATTGGGATGGTAGACGACACCATCATGCCTGCTAACCAAAATAAATAAATACACTCCCGTGCTTTTATCCTGCAAAGTCCATTCTCCAATACCATACTGTGCAAAGGGTTCCATTAGTCAATTGCCAAAATGAGCCACTTCTTCAGACACCAGTTGCCGAGGAAGCTGGGAATGTTCCTCTCTTTTCCCCAGGCCTTTATGGCTCCCTTCTTCTGTGCCTCTGCACTTCTCCCCTTGCTCTGTTTTTCATCATTTTACTCCCCACTTCTTCTGTACTGAGACCAAAACCCTCAAATCCGAAGAGGGAAAACAGATTGGGTGTCCTCATGCAAATGTTTTTGATTTGCATAATGTATATCCATCCTCTGACTTTGCAATGTTTACTTTATTACCTTTTGGTACAGAAGAATCAAGCTCTTGCCTGCATGTGTGCGCACGCGGAACACATAGACACGCGCACACACGCACACAAGCGGGTTTGTGCTGAGGTCATTGGGAAAACTCATTTGGAGTTTAGCAGCAATGGCATCAGACAGAAAGCATCGGACACTGCTTTCAATGAGGCACAAGTAGTCAGTCAGTCTTTATGGGTGGAAACTTCATAAAAGCGTATTTGGGAAGAAAAGTAGAAAACCTCTACAAATATTTTGAAGTTCTATTTGACCAATTCCCTTTAACACAGAGTTCTTCTCACTTTCCCCGAAGGTAAAGGCATGCGTGAAAACTGCTTTTCAGACATATTCCTCCCTTCCTTCTGCATTGAATCCCCTCAAGCATTTTCCTCTCATTTAAAGAATTACCATCTGGACCTCCCATATCTGTTTACATCTATACACCCAAGTAAATCTGGTTCTCCTCGCCCTCCTCATTAAGCCTAATATTAGTCAGAGGGAGATTGCCTCCAAAGCCTCTAAGTAATGACGGGCATGTTACACGCACAGCATCAGGGAGCATACTCATAAGGATTTCTGTATTAATTCCTTTTGTCAGCCAAGTGAAGTTTCTAGTCCTCAAGTTAATGGACGAAACAAAGCAGAAGGAAGAGTTCGGGTGAAGTTAGACAATGAGCAGCTTGGGTGGCTGGAGTTCTGCCATTCTGTTCCTTGAGACTTCTATGGCATCGCCCTCTTCCCAAATGCCGGTTCAACTCAAAGCAAAATCCCAGAATTGTGTGCCTTCGCTCTCATGCCTCTTGAGTTCATTTACATTCCTCACCAGCATGATGTGCGTGGTAAGAACCCTGCAAACAAAGCGGTCTTGATATGATTCCGCACAGGGGGGTGCGTGCGTTGCGGGCGTGCACCAGCTACAAGGTTGGGGTGCGTCCAGTCCAGCACTGCAGAAAGCAATCCATCTCCCCCATGGCTCTTTAGAACGGCCTCTGGGCATGTGCCGATTGCTCGTCCCTTTCCCCTCAGCTACTTCCCTTCTTTGTTCATCTGCGGACACCCACCAGCCAGCCCGCGCGCGGAGCTCCGGGACCTCTGTCTCCACCCGCGCCACAGAACCCGAGAGAACGCGGCTGGCTTTCTCTCCTTCGGATGCGCGTCTTCTCCCTGGTTCGCTTCCATCAGACGGAGTTGCGCTGGCACTTCCCAAAAGCTAAGGCTGGCTCAGAAACTGTGTGTGTGTGGGGGGGAGAGGTGGAGAGAGGAGAGAGAGGCAGGGAGGGAAGGAGGGAGGGAGGGAAGCCCCTTGGTAAGGGTGTGGGGGGGAAAGAGTTGAGCCTCCCCCCTCCCATCCTTCACCAGAGGAGGACAAGGCAGGGCTTCCAGCTTGCGCTCCTTCCCCTCCTCCTCCTCCTCCTTCCCTCCCTCCTCCCTCTGCCTCTCCCCCCCCCCGCTCGTCTCTGGTTCTCCCTCCTGTTTCTAATTCCTTCCACTAGCTCGGAGCCTCATTCAGCCGCCGTTTGCCGGTGGAGCGGAATAGGCTGGAGAGCCAGCCAGCCGCTGCGCCTTGGAGTGGGAACTTGCCTCGCTCGCCTTGCCTGCCAGAGGTGACCCGGGCAGAAGACGCAGCAGCCGCGGCGGGACTCCCAGGTAAGAAGAGGGGACCCTTCCCCGGGCTTGGCTCGCCTCCCATCGCCGGTCGCCGTCTCCGGGCTTGGGAAACCGAGGGATGCATTTGCTGGGGCGCGCGCGGGGCGCGAGTGCTCTTTCGGAACTGGAGCGATGCTCGTGGCTGCTTGGATAGGGGTGATTTATTGGCGGGGAGGCGGGCTGGGGGGGCAGGCAGCAAGGAGAGCTCTTGGGGGACGATCCTGGGAGGGAAAAAAAGGGGGGGGCTCAGGTCCCTGGAGTGTCAACCGCAGCTGCCAGCAAAGGGAGGGGGGGGTGACCAAAAAAGCGGGGACGAGGAAGGAGAGCTCGCTCGCCGCCTTTGCGACAGGGCATCCGGTTGCCAAAATCGAGGTGGCGGGGGCGAGAAGCGGAGAGGACGCTTTCGGAAGTCCGGAGTGCTGGAAACCGAGCACCCGCTCGATAGGAACCTAGAAGGGGGGGGGGGTTGACACCTAAGGGACATGGGGTTTGGGAGGGGGACACAGGGGTAAAAATCTAACCATCCCATCCCTTCTTAAGATCTCTGGTGGGGGGGAGTTTTGTGTGTGTGTGTGAGTGTGTGAGTGAAAGTACAGACTGAGGGTTTTCGGTTTTCTTTCCTGGTTATCTCTCGCAAGCCCAGTTTTCAGGGCGAGGAGTAACCGTCGTGGTAGCCCCACAGATGCGCAGCTGGCGAGCGCATCTATGCCCGGCCAGCATCTTTGGCTGGCGAGGGCGAGAGGGCAGCCGGAGGAGCGTTGCTGGCCCTTGGCTTCCTCTCCATCCTTCCCGCAATCGGAGCATCGCCAAAAGACGTGTTTGTGTGTGTGCGCGCGCGCGTTTGTTGTCTCCCCAGAACCCTCTTTGCGTGTGTGCGCGCACACACACGCGTACGCCGCCCGGGTGCTCCTCTTCGCCAGGATAACGGGAAGACACCGAAAGTGATTGAACTCGGTGCTAGCCTTGATCTTTGGTTCTTTGCGGGGCGGGCAAGGCAAGCGGAAGAAAAATCATACGAAGGAGGGAGGGGGAAGGGAGCAAGGAGACCCCCCCATCCTAACCAAGATCGTGGAGATACCCCCACCCGAGATACTTTGTGTGTGTGTATGTGTGTTGGGGTGGGGGGTTATTTGCCAGCTGCTGGCTTCTGGGAGTAATCTTGGCAAGGTCCCCCCCCCCCCCCGGCGAAGGAGAAAGAGGGCGCCTTCGGGTGCTGGACTTTGCGCTGGGAAACGGCGGCACTCTTCGGCTGATCTGTGGGTCATCTCAGCCTGAAGGAAGGGGAAACCAAGCCAAGCTGGAAGGCTGATGACGGTCCCATCCATTTAACGGTCCCTTTTTGAATCAAACCCTCTTCCTGTGTAAAGAACTCCCCCGAGCCTGTCTTTCAGTCTGACATCACCAGGCGAACCATTTTTACCTTTTGGAGAGATGCCCGCTGATCATCAGCGCCTTTAAATATTTATTTGGCCAGCGCCGGTGGGAGAGATGCCAGTTGGCAAGAGAGTTAACTGATGGGAGCAGGCAGGGAATCCTGGGTTGTTGTTGCTGTTGTTTTTCCTTGGTTTCGCGTTTTGTTGTGTGTGTGTGTGTGTGTGTGTTTTGGGGATGGGGGGGAGCTGCTCTGGCTTTTGAGAGAAGGGTCACATGGATGTGATCCAGCAGCAACCGTGATCCAGTATTGACTCAGCAAGCACAAAACGATCTCTTCCGGAACGCACAACATGCATACACACACACATACACACCGGGTCTCTCCTTTAGACAACACAACCACCTCTAACTTGGGAGAAAGAGACCTTAAGTGTTTTCCCCTCCCACCCTATTTTCATAGCTCCTAGCTGGGGGCTTGGAAGAGCAGGCACCCTGTTGATCCATTTTGAGGGCACAATAAGAATTTCATGGGCCATTGATCCACGGAAGAAATCAAATAATTTTAATGGCTTAATAATGAAACAATAAACTTACCAGGGCCTCAGATAGCTAGGCGGATCTGAAAGGGTCGGAATGAGTTGGTCCTGGTTTCTTCATTTCTTTTTATGTTTTTTCCTTCCCTTCCTTCAATCCCTTTCTCCAGTTTACAATCCCTTTCAGCCAGCTTTGGAAAACATATTGTCTTCATTAGGGCTGGGTCTGGAACTTTAGCTTTTTTTTCCAGACTGGTTAAGATTTGCTAGTGAAATAAGGTTCAGGACTCCAGTCTCCTGTAACAATTAATGTAAAGTGTGCCTTGATGAATGTCACCTCCATTGGGATTTCAAGTTAGGCTGTTCATGTGATTGTTCCCAATTCCCAGGAATGGAAGGGGAGCAAAAAAAACAGCTGTTTCCCCCCCCTTTCTTTCCCACAATTCCATAGTACAGCATCAGCTGAATTCACGATCTTGGAAAAGAAAAGAAAGTAGAGGAAAGAGATCTTAATGCAGGCATTCTCCTTCCCTTTTATATATAATAAAATGCAAGATGGCTGTTTTGGGGTATTTCAAGAAGTGACTGCTTCCCAGAAAATGTAACTTTTGACTCCTCTTAGAAAGCAGTCTGCCATACTAGGGCCTGAGAATGAATCAAAGTTAGACAGGGGATTATTTTGGTCCACACAAGCTGAAAAACAGAAGACTTTTGTAAGCCCAAGACTAAACTGCCATTCAACATTACACAATTTCTGCTTCAAATCTGCTTCAGCCAGTGAAAAATAGGGTGATAAGGTACACTCTTTTTGCAGATTGCTCATCAGTTCTGACTTTGCCAAAATGCAGTAAGTTTGCCCATTCGGGCAAGTTTGTTCGTCCTGGAGCCCTTACAAGGAGCCACGTCAAGAGTCAGGAGGAGAAGCCATTTGCAATTACGATGGCTGTTTTTTTCATTGGAAGTGGAGGGGGAGAAGGCAAGGCTGGACACAGAACAAGGGAAAAAAACCCAAGTCATATAATTAAATACAGAGGGTGGAACAAATATGGAACAATAACAGAGGATGATTATTCCTGTGGTAACCCATTTCCTCTTTTTTTTCCTTGTGATCAAGCCTGCTTCCCTTCCCCTTGTCTGGCAAAGCTGAATTAACACATCCATTTTCAACTGAATAGGACAGGTTTCTTTTTTGGGTAATTAAAGAGATGTGTCTGAACCTCAAGCCACCTCCATATGTGGATTGTTTTTGATGAAATGGGAGAAACTAAAGGAAAGGTTTTTAAAGAATACATGAAGTTTCAAATAGAGTTTCTTTCTTTCTTTCTTTCTTTCTTTCTTTCTTTCTTTCTTTCTTTCTTTCTTTCTTTCTTTCTTTCTTTCTATATTTCTTTCTTTCTTTCTTTCTTTCTTTCTTTCTTTCTTTCTTTCTTTCTTTCTTTCTTTCTTTCTTTCTTTCTATCTATCTTCTTTCTTTCTTTCTGTCTGTCTGTCTGTCTGTCTGTCTGTCTGTCTTTCTTGTGGATCTTTCAGGCAGAAATTTGTTGCAATTTAAAAAAAAATGTCCTAACACTCACGAAAGTAATTTTTAGTGGAGTATTCCATGGAATCCTGCTTCTGAGAAAGGAACTGGGCTTTTGTCTTGAAAGAACATTTGCTTTTCTTAAATCATATAAATCAACTATCGCATTTGGTGGATGGTTGAATGTGTGTTGTTATTTCATATTCCTAGCCTTCACAATGCAGTATTCCATTGAGACTTACACAAAAATTTCTTTTCTCTTTCTCTTCTTTCCCTGCTATCTACCACAAAACTTCCATCGACATTGTTTATATATGTCTACAGATTTCTGAGTGGGCCAAATATCCTCAGGAGTTTTAGTAATAATCATATGAATTCCTTTAATATTAGGGTGCCAAATCGAAAACAGAACTGCTTGAAAGTGAGATAGAAGCGGTGCCACAAACTCAAACCTTAAATCAGGATTGGGTATCTAGTATCTAGCTAAGACTCTTAGGCACCTTTACTAGAGAGTAAATGCCACCAAAACCTAGTGGGTGGTGGGGTTGTAAAAAGCCCCCAAAGGCTGAGGTGCAAAGTAGCAAAGCATTCTGGAGTTATAAAACGTTGCCATGTAGCGAGAGAGCCATTCTTATCTGAAGTTAAAATCAATTTCTGGAAACAGGCTAAAATTGCTGTCGTTCCTTCCTACTCAGCAAAGAGTTCGAGGTTGTGGGGAAAGGGCCTGCAGATCTCACTGAGCCTTCTCTGTTTATGCATGCTTCTAAAGTTGATTGCAATAAAGGGCTTCGAGTTGTTGGCAAGTATCCCCAGGCATTTCATGCTTTTAGGCTCCATTGGCATGAAATCTTTAGCCCTCTCTCTACATATTTAGCAAACCCTTCCTGGCTAAGCTGACATTTGTGTGCACTAGAGGGCGCCGGTGCTCTTTTCTAAGTCCGAGCTTGTGGCCCATCTGCTTTATAGGCCACTGTGAAAAGCTGTTTTGTTACCACCGGCATTGCTTCCCCTCTCAGGGGAGACGGAATTCAATCTCGCTGTGGTTCAGGCTAACGCTCAGGCAGTTTGTCAGGATTAACATCTTTCTAGTCAGTCTTTCTAGTGTTACCTTCAGCATCATATTACCAGCTTGGCTGTTCTTTGCAAACTCCTGGAATTCTGTAAGCTCTGACTATCTGAGGGAGGAAGAAGGTGGCTGCTGTCTCCAGTCCACCCTGTGCCCCAAATGTCCTTCCAACTGAAGCATCTCCCCAAGAGGAGCTGATACACTCGCTCACTGCATCGTCAACCACATCAGAACCCCTGGTGGGATACATTATCTAGGGCAGTGGTCCCCAACCTTGGGCCTCCAGATGTTCTTGGACTTCATCTCCCAGAATTCCTGGCCAGCAGAGGTGGTGGTGAAGACTTCTGGGAGATGTAGTCCAAGAACACCTGGAGGCCCAAGGTTGGGGACCACTGATCTAGGGGACCCGCCAAGCTAAATGGTCTTTGCTTGCAGGTGGTGCCAAATTCAATCCCAGTTTTCTTCCAGTTAGAAAGGATTAGTTAGCAGGTGATGAGAAAGATTTCTGGCCAAGACCTAAAAGAGCTGCTGTCTATCAGAGGAGAAAATCCTGGCCTAGATGGAAAAATAGAAGCCAACATTGAAGGTCTGGTAGAAGAGGATGTTCTCTGCTCTATCCCCCCCAAAAATCAGTTCTTTTGAGAAATCTGTTGCTGCCATGTCTTCTTTTCTTTTCCTTAAGGACTATCATTGCCCTTTAGAGAAGAGGCAAGATATACAAGGAACTAATAAATCAATCAATACAAGTAAATAGAAAGGTTCTGATTGGGGCATTCAGCCCATAGTTGCTGTCCCCCTATCATGTGATGAGTTTGGTCATGTCCAAAGATGTGTGAAAAATCAAAGCAGAAAGTATGTGATCATTCCTGATTCTCTTACTGAACCACAGAAGTGGGCCACTCTTACACGTTTTATCCTCTGGGGATGATCCCTCCGGTTTTGACCCGGCACGACTTTCTCTCGGGGTTTCTAATTATAATGTGCCTTCTGTTGCTAAATCCCTCCATGGAATGCAAAGTGCCAAGGGCTCCCTGAATATGGCTTGCTTGTAGTCTTGCATTTATAGACCGTATCTCAGAAATGACAGTGAAAAGACTCAAAATAGATAGTAAGATGAGATCAAAGGTCCATCTTGGTTCCTCTCATCTTGATTCAGATCAAAAAGCCCATCTGGTTCAGTGTTCCCTCAGAGTTTTAGGAATACAAAGGAAAGATCTATAGAAAGTGATATGGAAATTGTGCATCTGGTTTTATTAGATTTTTTTTGCATTATTGATTAGAATCGGTATCTGTATTACAGTAGATCGGCTCAGGATTCAAGATGACTGTAGCAGATTAGAGTACTGGGCTGAAGCAAACAAAAGGCAGATCTTCAGGGAAAAATGTAAAGTTCTACATGAAGACAAGAAAAACCAGATGCATGGATAAGAGTCTGTGCACACCGAAATCTTAGAACCATTCATTCAGTTTGGTCAGACTTTGTCTGAAATATTGTCTCCAGTTCTCAACACCATAGTTTAAAAAGGACACTTACTGACCAGTTGAAGGAGGGCAATCAAGAAGGCAGAGGGTCTAATAAACCAAATTTCATGAAGAAGAGTTAAGAGAACTCACTATGTTCAGCCTGGAAAACAAAATTGAGAGCTGGTAGGGTAGCTATCTTTCAATATCTGAAGAACTGTTATATGGAAAATGTAGCAAGCTTGCTTTCTGCTGCTCTTGAAGGCATGACTGGAACCAAAGGATTCAAATTACAAGAAAGGAGATTTCAACTAAATATTGGGAGGAATTTCTTGATGGTAAGGGTCCTTCCATGAAGGAGCATGTTTCATGAGCGGATTTTTGTTCATTGGTGAAGTTTAAGCAGAGGTTGGAAGGTCATCTGTCAAGGATCTAGCTGGGTTTTTCTGTATTGATAGGAAATTTTATTACAGCCTTTGGCGTCCCTTTCAAAACACTACAGTTCTATGGCTCTGCGATTCAGGGGATGTCCTTATGATGCTGTAACTTACAGTCTTATTCAGATTTCCATATTGTATTGGATTACAGCCCTTACAATTTGCAACACTTGCCAGGTTGTTGAATTTTATAGTCCAAAACAACTGGAGAGCATCAAGCTGCCTACCTCTAATCTAGTGTGCTTATGAAAACATTAGGGCCTGTTTCAGTAGCTGTACAATAACTTATCTTAATGTTTTTTTTTTTTAAAAAAACTTTCCCCATGTAAACCCCCCTTTTCACAGCAGCTTGTCTGCCAAGGATGTTACAGACATCTTCATGGAGATAATGTGGATTGCAAAGGTTTATGGAACATTCAAGCCCATGTAAGGTTTAGTCTAAGAAAACTAGCTACATCGCAAACAGAAGGAAGTCACCCCTCCTTGTGGCAGCTGTAATGTAGCTTTGTTGCTCATTTATTATAGGAAAAAGGAACAAATTACAAGTAACTAGGTATCTGTAACAAATTACTTCCACGTTTGCTTATCTGCCATTGCAGCTCTTCTCACTGAGTAAATGTGTATGGACTTAAATCCATTCATTTGTCCCAGCTGAAACAGAACCACTGAATCAGTGGGACTTTGGTAAATAAATTCATAACTCATTCCATTTATTCAGTGGGTCTACTTCAAATAGATTTAGCCTATTCTTTCCAAAGAACCATGGGCTTCTTTTTTTTTTTAAATAGCTCCATCCCCTTTTTCCAAATCTATTTAAGGCATACAGAGAGAATGGAGCTGTCAGCTGCTTTGGCTGTCGCTCCCTTGGGGTCTATGCATGGCCACTGCACATGCTCAAATATGTGCAAGAAGGCAGTTGTGAAGGAATGCTTACCAACTCTTTCTCTCTCTCCTGACCCAGAAGCATATGCACTTCTCATTAGAGGAGTGAACCTATGACAAAAGCCACAGCATTCTGTGGTGGGGCGGCTTGTGGACTAGTTCAGGGAGAGGTCTCAACCCTAAATTTGAGGGGAGGTGCCTGCTCATGAGCCACCTATGGTCCTGTGGCACCTTAAATAGTAACTAGTTTTATTTGGTACAACTTTTTCAAGAGTTCATCAGACGCAATGGATAAAGGATTGTATGCCAGCAGGAGGATCTACATCTCAGAGGGCATCTCAATAAATCTGCTGCTTTGGTTCCCTTCCATTCTCCCAATGGTCTGAAAAGCTAGCTTCTTTCAGGATTTGCAAAATGGGTGTTTCAGTAGCTAAAATTCATACAGATGGATCACAGGAGCAAGAATAGTGTTAATCCGGTGGAGAACCACAGTTTTGCCTTGTCTACTAGACTTGTAGTCATTAAGAGAGGAATGCACAGCAGATCCAGCGAAATGTTACTTGGGTTGGTTAATGCTTTGCCAGTTTCTTTTCTGCAGAATGGTTGCCGTTGAGATGTTTTATGACCCTGTAAAGAATCATGTACTGTATATGAACCTATGGGATAAAGCAATGTTGGTGATTGCCGGCAAAACTACATATTTTTCCAGGGTTAAATCCTTCCTTGCATATTCTGATGGACTTGGGTACTGAATCCAGTGGAGGTATTTCCTGTCTGCATTCATGTCACTATAATGGGTGACCTGTGGGTTGCATCTGCAGATGGTTCCAGACCTGGCTTTACCTGGAAGTAGAATGAAGGAGATGCTTCAGGCAGCCAGTGCTGGAGGCCAGTGTGAAGTGTTGGAGGACCTTGAAGCCTATGACTTAACAGTAAACTTGGCATGCTGATTTCAATGGGTCTGCTCTAAGCATGCCAAATATTCTTGTGACACTGCTTGTACTGGACAATCTGCTCTGAGCCCCTTCAAGCTTCCTTTTTGTGATGAAATGGGAAGTCCTGGCTCCTCATCACTAACATTAGCATGAAATTGGATTATCAATCTGGTTAGTTTTAACATGTAGAATGGGAGAAAGGTGTCATGCTGTCTTTTGTCTCAGGCCATGGAATATCTCAGGATGGCCCTGGACAAAACATACTCACCATCTTGCACATCGCACTGAAATATGACACTCCATAGGGAAGACAGCTGCTATATAGAACTTTGAGTAAAATACTGAGAAATACAGTTTCATATATGTGTGAATCTGACTTCAGTAGCAAACATTAACACAGTTCCGTTGCTTCAGTTTTAACTATTTATCCCTTTACCCCAGTATTGTTTGGCTTTACTGAATGTGGCTCTTCAGGTTCTTGCACAAAATTCTGTCTCACCAGCTGCTACCCTTTCCCCCTTCGAACTGGAAATGCCAGGGACTTAACGAGGGTCCTTTGGGTGCTACAACCACGGAGTGATGGTTCTGCATTGGATTTTCTATCAAAAATAGGGAGTAGATCAGTTATCCCCAGCAAAACAATTGGAAGGTATCAATCACACAGATCTGCGTTTGGTATGCTTTTGGTAAGAGAAGATGACTAGAGTCTTGGTTGAACCAGCAAGTATGGAGAAGTGAGTAGGCAAAGTATTTAAGTACAAAGAAGCTGCATCTGGAAGAGGCTGCTGAGTTGGGACAAATAGGTGCAACAGTGGAATCGCAAAGATGGGGAAAGCGATGGTGGGTGGGGCATTATGGGAGTCGTAGTCCAATAACTAAGCTTTCCCATCTCTGTGTAGTCAGCAGACATTTTTATTCTATGTTAACAGATTACTGAGCTAATGAGTTGGTTCTAGGTTTAGTTATACGTATAAAATCAATGGGAGGTGAATGAGTCACCATAAATGGAGTACACTGATTGCAATGGATCTGCTTGAAGCATTCTTCCTATGACCCAGTGGCTGAAATCCTGTTGCTTAGCATAGTAAGTGGCACTTAGAGTGGGCCCATTTAAATCAATGGAACACATGGGGGGTTGACTCACCAAATCCCCACTGATTCAATGGGCCTATTCCTGTGTGACTTACTATGTTAAGCAATAAGATTTCAGCCAAATTTTTTTTACTGCATTGTTCATCTCTCCCAGACAGCTGTGTCCTTGGGAGGAAAAATATAACCTGGATAACATTTCAAGAAAAACTCTTTTTTTAAAAAAAACATGTTGCTGAATAGTTGAAATGTCATCAGTTCTTGTGTTGTTATCGACAGTATTTTAAAATGTACCTCCCTCCGTACCTCAGCAGAAGTAATAATTTTCTGTCATGTGTTCTCTCTTTTCATTGCAAGACCTCTATTTCAGGATTTCATTCCTATTGTTTGCTTCACTGCTCACCACACGTAAAAAGGGACATAAAACCCACATCGTACTCAATGAGATTGTTCGTGAGATTTTACCCCAAGATTTCCGGGTTATCTACTTTAAAACAGAAGGGGACCCAGAAAATTTCAGTGTGTGTGTGTGTGTGTGTGTGTGTTATAATGGTGTGGAGAGAGCAGGTTTTCACACTGCTCTGCTAGGAAAATGAGTTTAAATATCTAAACTCCAGCCTGCATTCAAGTACTTAATACATTTTGTGAGGACTCCTTGACTCTCTCACCTTGGCAGCTTAATGTATCGTATATACTTGCATCCCTGCAAAAGTCCAATTATATGGATATAATAGTTCTTTCCTGCTATTAAGCAGAGGAAGAGGACGATAAAAAGATGAGGCAATGTAGTTCAGAATCAAGGCATTTGGAACATAAAATGTTAGTGGGAGGCTTTCCTTTCTGCACTCCAATCATAATCAGAATTATTCTAGTTAATGTTGTCAGAATAATTCTATTTAATAACAAAGCTACCCCTGTAGAATTTTTTTTTTGCACGAATGAGAGTAATAAGAGCTCTGACTTGACTCTTGCAAACTGTGCTAAGCTCAAATCATACTGGTGCTGTGTTTCTTCCCTCCTCCACCAGCTCCTGCATCATGCAGCTATACTTCATGCCCAAGCAGACTTCTGAAATAAACTGCATTAAACATGCAACCTCCATACTCACTTAGCTGAGAAATTACACTAATATACATTTAATTTTCCAATCAAATTGGACCAGAAATGAGCTTGCCTGAAATAATCAACATGATAACAAAAATGCCAACACTGATATTTCCAAAAATATGACAGATGCCTGTTATCATGACCTTGCTGCTTTAAAGACAGTGCCTTTTGGAGGCTTAAAAGGGCAATGACTGTAGCTAGTGATGCTTCCCATGAAACTTTGGGAACCAGGATTTCAGCATCCGCTTTTGAAAGAAATGGCAGATAACTATATTCTGTAAACATGCAGAAAGACAGGGAAATAAATCAACTAATTTGAAATGTGATGTTGGAGGAGAATATTTCTGATAACACAGATAGCCAGAAAGTCAGAAAAGTGGGTGCTCAATTAAGTTAAGCTTGAATTCTCAATAGAGCAAAGGTGAATACATGGAGACGAGTTTACCATATAATGAGAATATAGAACTGACCAGAAAAGACAATATTGCAGGGGAAAGCGGACACAATAGGAAGACCAGAAGGCCAAACATGAGACAGATTATTTCAATAAAGGAAGCCACAGTTGTTAGGTTGCCAGACATAAGCAATACTTATTGTAAAAGACAAAATTACTAGGAAACGGGGCAGTAAATAGAGAAAACAATATGAGATATTGCTGGTTTGCAAGATCTCAGCAGAGCTATTAATGATAGGACATTATGGAGGTCATAAACTCATATAGTCACCACACATAACATTTTTGGAGTTTTCTTTTTAAATTACCACACACTTATATAGTGACAAGATGGGTAGAATGGTTGAGACTATGACACAATATAGACATTATAGCTTTACTAACACAGAGTAAGACCATCCCCAGTTGCAAAGCAAAAAAACAGTATTTTCACAGCTTAAATGGTGAGCTTCTGAAGATTTGTTCTTCATTCTTTTTAAAATATCTATGAAAATACTTTTTTTTTGAATCAGACACAGAATACCTTTACAAGTGCAAATCCCTGTTTGGCAAGGAAGGAGTTAAAATGCTACTCCCATTTTTAGAATTGCCTTCTACAATGTTAATTTGTTGGGGCAGCATAAGATGCATAATGAAAACAAAAACTAGTGAGGCCATCATTCTACAGACAATGGTATTCTGATTTAGATGGTACTCACAAACACTCTCTCTCTCTCTCTCTCTCTCTCTCTCGTTGTGTGTATAAAGAAGGAAAGGAGTCTTGTATATTGCCTTGAGCTTACTGGAAGAAAGACATGGCTTAAAAGTAACTCACAAAGAAAAGCAGAAACAGTTTAGGATGGGATAGTTTTGGGGAACCGAATGCAGTCATACTTGGAGAGGAGGTGCCCTCTTTGCAAAGAAGGACTGAACTCTCCCTCCCAGAAAATACCACAGAAGAGGTTCTTCAAAGAGATGTGCACTGCACACCCACCCATTTTGCGCCTGAATAAGATTGGAGTTCAACTCCAGTTGTGTGGAGATTTGAATGTCGCAGGTGGGCCCGTGTAGCTGCTGTATGACCACTTAGATGATAAAGTTATGATGGTTTTGGCAGAAGTACTTCCCACATTTTGAAAGACGCCTGTTTGTCCTTGCATGTGATTTTCCTCATTTAGCACACATTGTTTGGTGATTGGGACCTGTAAGGTAATCACGGGTATAATTTATGAGTCTGATTGGGGAGGTGAGGCATATACTTCTGAGGAAACTTCATTGCATGCGTTCCCATTAATCTCTACTTTGATTGTGACTCCAACCATTGGCACATCTAAACAATGCGAAGCAATGCTGGTCATCCTGGTAAAATCCATGTTTTAATTACAGTATACTTAAAAAACCCTTTTCTATCAATGCCCTCCTCATTTCTAACCTCTTTCTCCAGCAAATTTCCATGATGTCAGTGTATAATTTTGGCAAAATCTTTCTTGGGATCGGGTAAAGTGCTGCTTTTTCACCACTGGTGTTCGTCTTCAGATCTCTGTGGCGGCAGCTTTGTTTCCCTCAATCCATGTCTGTCATTCTTAAAAAATGCGGCAACTTTTTATACAGAATGCCTGGGGTTTTTCTATCTATGTATTTCAGCAGGGAACAGAAATTGAAGTTGGAGGAGGGATGTTGCTGTTCACAGAATAGAGATGTTACAAGGTGTGGTGAAAGATGCCTTTGGAAATGAAGTTGAAAATGTATATATACAACATAAATGAAATCATTAAGTTCTCAGCTGGGTTCACGATCTCTAAACTGATATCATTGGGACAGATTTTTGACACTATGCTGTGGGGAAAGTTTGTTTGTTTGTGTGTGTGTGTGTGTGTGTGTGTGTGTGTGTGAGAGAGAGAGAGAGAGAGAGAGAGAGACTCATGTACCCCTAAATGTCCTGCTTCATATCCCTGGGAATATGTATACCCTAGGCTGGGGATCACTGATAATTGTAGATAGTAAGTATAGATAATTATTTCACTAGTTCGCAGTGTAGCAAAATAAAATAAATATAGTCAATATCACATACATTAAAAATAGGAAGATAGCAGTTAAAATTGATGGACAAAAACCAATTTACGCTAAATACGAATACTTGTTTGAGACCGATGTGTACTTGTTATGTTCAAAAGTATGTTTAATGGATCTTGTTTGAAAGAACGTTTAATGGGTCTTCCCCTCCCATATAGAAGATGTACAGGACTATAGCCTTCATGAGTACTGTCTAAGGCAGATGTATAATAACGGCATATATTGCTGTGCCTCCAGCTTGATGGCATTTCTGGCTAATGAAGTGATACACACACCCATATTCATCTAATACGTTTCCATTTGACAAGTATTGCTTATTGAAGCAGAGAGGGGCAGAAGCGTAGAGCAAATCTGAAAGTCTTGGAACGAAATTCGGTGCAGAGGTGGGAATGCTGAGCTTTGGGTGGGTAGATCTGATTCTGAGAAACTGGGCGAATACACCTCTGTGGTTGCAGGAGGAGGAAGAGGAGGAGGAACTGATTAGTAACAACCCACTTCATTAACACTCCACTTTCTCAATCATTGTAATTGTGACTTTGTGTTTTCAAAAAAAAGGAGAAAGAAAAAATCAAGTCGAAAAGGTTACATTCCAACCCAATCAATCTACTGTGTTAACATTTACATAATTTCCCCTTTATTGCATTTATAAAGCGGCAGGAATTTTTAAATGCATTGTCTGCACAGTCAATAATCAAAGCATTAAACATGCACGTTTATATTCCCTGTAGGAGTGTCAAAATTATATAGTTGGAGTGGCATGACCTTCAGCCACCCTCTCTCCCTCTTTATAATACTGATTATGGATAATGCTTGCAAACCTATTGTTTGAGCTTGACTGGAATCTGATGAACGGAGAGGTGCAGGACATTCTTTAGGGCGTTCCATGCCCTCCAAATGGCCTCCTCACATTGTGGAGCATTGTGGCAAGAGAGACACAAGTGGCCCCATACAGCAAGCATATGATGAGACATGGAGCTCCAAACAAAGTGACATCTGACTGTCCTAGTATGAGCTTATCTTTCTCTGTGTTTTGAACATGACCTTGTTTCTGTTTTGTGACTGATCACTAGGAGGCGATTTCTGAATTATAACAACTTTCACAGGAAGACAGATTTAGACTGAATATCAGGAAAAACTTCCTAATTGTTAGAGCAGTACAACAATGGAACCTATGACCTCAGAAGGTGGTGAGGACTCCAACACTGGAGGCATTCAAGGGAAAATTGGACCACCAGATGTCAGATCTCCTTTGACTTGGATTCCTGCATTGAGCAGGCGGTTGGACTCAATCGCCTTCTAGGCCACTTCCAACTTCATAATTCTATGATTTGATTTTAATGGATTCTATGCTTGAATTTGTTTTTCAGCGCTACCTAGTCGTGCAAAGGTATGGTAGAAGTGAAATAAGCAAACCAACAACAACAAATATAAGTTCCGTTTCCGATTCTGGTTGTGCTTTGAAAGAACTCATTGCCTGAAAGGAAAAGTTGTAATAGCAAGAAATATGTCTTTCCTTTGACCTGGGATTGAACACAAGACTACATTTAGGAATGCAGGCGATGACATATTTGGGACCTGAACTGGATCAGTGGTTCTTCAAGGCTGTGTCAAAAGGGCAGCTCAGAGACTGAGCAGGAAGGGCTCCTCACGAAAAAATATTGGTGGGGAGAAGGTTATGTCATGCTGTGATATATTGGCAGACTTTGCTGCAGATTGCAAAGATCGAGATCAAATAAGATGGAAATAATCAATATCACTTTATTTTAATTTTTTCCCATCTTGAACCATATTACTATTGTTGCTTTTAATTTTATTATACTGTTTTTATTCTATTTTTATTGTTAGCTGCCCAGAGTAGACTTGTGTCTAAATGGGTGGGGTATGAATTTTCAATAAACAAACAAACAAACAAATAAATAAATTGCCCTGTGATCTACTGTATCTTGCATTACAGTGCCCAGTGATCTTAAATGTCCTGTTTCCATTCAGCAAAGTTTATTTGTTTGTTTGCTTGTTTGCTTGTTTGCTTGTTTATTTGTTTATTATTTATTTATTTATTTATTTATTTATTTATTTATTTATTTATTTATTTATTTATTTATTTATTTATTATATGCCGCCCACTCTACCCAAAGGTCTCTTTTGTTCCTTTTTCCTAATACAGAATGTCCGGGTTTGCAGCCTCAAATGGACCCGGTTGCGATTCAAGGCATTGACACCTTTCTTTATTAGGGTTTCAAGGACATGGCCTGATTTCACCTGCACATTTCCTTTGTGCACTTCGTTAAAAGAACTAAACTAGATCTAAGTTTAAAACAAAACAAAAGGACCACAGACATAAATTCCTTTTTTTTTTTTTTTTTTTTAGCTTTGCTCATTAGGGCCAGACTCTCTTTTCTGAAAGATAACAAATGTTTAACAAGACTTTGGGTGGACTTTTGAGCTACGCTTAGGTACAATGCAAAAATCTTGATAATATGCATTCCAGATGAAAGTGCACCGTGCACAGATTAGTGTAATCCATCCACGGGCCTGTCTGCAGATAATCACAAATCCAACAAGCGTCTAAGATTTGCCATTTTGACCTGTGAATTAGCGATGCTTTTTGCAAACGCACAGAACTTTTCAAAGCTTTCTTTGTTATCTGCTTTTACAATCAACAACAACAAAAAAACCACAGGTGTATAATAAAGAATGCTTGTACGCTCTCCCTTTCTCCCTTTCTCTCTCTCTCTCTCTGTGTTTTTAACTAGTCATTACAATGTAATATATAGAGATGGCATGAACCACTGGTTTGTTTTTTGGCTGAATGGGTATTCGGTGATTCCCAGCCTCAACTCCTCTGGAGGAGGCAGAGCTGAGAAGCTCCCAACACCTGTTGGGCCAAAAAATGAACTGGCACGAACTTCCAAACTCGTAGTTTGTGCCCATCTCTAGGAATGCATCTTGCCCAAAGCTCATGTAGGTAAGATCTTGGGGCAGATTGAAAGTGAGAGGCACCTTCCAGATGTGAGTGGTGCTGGAGTTTTATTTACAACCTTGCATAATGTTTGTAGTTTAAGCCATTGGTCCCCAACCTTGGGCCTCCAGATGTTCTTGGACTACAACTCCCAGAAGCCTTCACCACCACCTCTGCTGGCCAGGATTTCTGGGAGTTGACGTCCAGGAACATCTGGAGGCCCAAGGTTGGGGACCACTGGTTTAAGTGACTGGGAGGGACTTTTCTGGGCCAGATGGCTCTTTCTTTTTCTTTCCTGAGTTAGTGGCAGTTGTTTGCTTGCTATTAATCACTTCAATCAGTTGCTAAGTATGTGTACATTAAGGCGGTTTATACAAGTCTGTAATTTCAAGCAACTGTAAGTAAAGAAATGTTTCTTACCCTTTCTTTTATGACTATTGGATAGTGTTTTTGGTATCTAGGTGTGGAGCCAGAGGTTAGGATTTTAGTTCTTCACTGTATCTCTTTGACGGGGGTTGAGTCAATGATCCATAGGGTCCTTCCCTTCTAAAACTAGTAATTGCCTCAGAGTGAAGCTTCATCATCATCATCATCTTAGAACTGCAAAACTGAAAGTTATTGATACTTTAACTGCCCATGAATGAGAAATGAGTGGACTTTGGGGAACATGTAGCTATTCTCCTCTGTAGATCTCTTTACTTTGACCGTGCGGTAAAGAGATGAATTGTGTCAGAAATTCAAAACTGTGCAATAAACAGACAAACATATTTATTTATTTATTTATTTATTTATTTATTTATTTATTTATTTATTTATTTATTTAATTTTAATTTATAGGCCAACTTCCTCCCCATAGGAAACTCAAGGCAGCTCACAACAGGAAAAATTATAAACATAGTATGGCGGTATCCACAGGGATTGATTCCAAGCCCCCCCCCCCCAGATTCCAAAAAAATGTGGAAATATCAAATACTATACATTGCATGATCACTGACTCCCTCTCATGGCTGGTTTTGGTAAATATACCCTGGAAATATTTATACATATTTCTGTGGTTTTTTAATTTATTATTTCCCAGCAGCGAATAAACGAATCAGTGGATACTGATCCCATGGATGGGGGGTACTGTATATAAATATCACATTTTAAACAACCAAACATATAATATCATTCCCATCAGTTTTAGCCAGCATGCCAGCCTACAAGGAGTGATGATGGCAGTTGCCATCTAAAAATCTTTGAAGGGACAAAAGTTTCCAGTCCATAGTGTGAAGGTGCTTGAGCTAGCAACTATGTTGAAACTCAAAGGTCTGGGTGTGGTTCCATCCCAGATAGAAGATCTCAAAGAACTTTGATGGCCAGGTAGTTTCCTGGCCAGGCACAGACGGATCTGTTTGTACTCACATCTTTCCAGTCTAGTCCAAGGACTTATCACACTCAGCAGAGATCTCACAATAGCAGGGGTGTGTAACATTTCCAGTTTTCCCTAGCACAAAGTGTTTCCCAATGTGACACTCACAAGATTTTTCACATTTTGCTCAATCAGCCTTCTTTTGGTTGAAGTAATTGAAATCCCTTCTGGGCATTTTGCTGTCACAAATGTGCAGCACACTTAGAAGCGGGCATTTATGATTCTTGACAGCGTAATGGTGTATGAAAGGAATGGAGGGGGGGCGGCAGTCAGTTTTTCAAATGTAATTTAGTGGATAAGAACAAGATTTGTTTTGCTGTGCATCCACCCTTTTGGGAGGTTTGCTTGCATGCTCCCCTTTCAATTTAGATGGATGAGAGTACTTGACGAGGGACTCCTCAGAGCAGAGGAAGTGTGTCTTAAGAATATGGAGAGAGAGAGAGAGATTTTTGAGTGCAGCAGGCTCCTTGCTATCCTGATTTATCTGCACAGTTCCTCTAAGAAGGAGCAAAGCAGAAATGGTAATAAATGTGTTTTTGCATTTAACATGGTGCTCTTTTGCTTTGTGTTTTGTTTTCTGTTTTTGGAAACAGCAGTCTTCAGGACATGCATAGGTTCAGCGATTACATCAAATCCTCACAAGCCACACCCTATTGGCACTGCCCTGCCAAGCTTGCCACTGCACCACCCAAACAGCTGCCATTTTCTTTGAAACCAAGGTGTGATGCAGCCCTTGCTTTAATCACACCTCTTGGAGGCTCCCAGGAGTGTGATTCTGATTTACATTTGCATGTACGTTTCCTGTGCACCTTGTCTTCAAAGAAAAGTACAGTGTTGTGGAACTTAAGGTTTTTGTTTTGCTTATTCATTTTGACGCAACGGCTACACCCCCAAAATCTGATGGCTGAGAGGCACCTTCAGAGTGGTGGCAGGCGGCGTGCAAATAAGGAGAGCCACATGTGGCTACAAGTCTTGTGTTGACCGCTCTTCCTTGGGGGGAGGACTAGTAATTGTCAGAACCTGGGCATGCTGTGAGGAGAGGGATGGTAATATAAATCTTTTTCCTCCTCAGCTTCATGCTTGAAGAAAATCTCTCTTATAGTTGCGGCTTGCTCTGAAGCGGCAGAGTTCCCCACTGGTGTCAGAGTGGGATTTTGTTCTATCACAAATAACTTCAAGGAAGTGATTTTCTTCCAGATGGCAGCAAAGGAGGAAAGAATTAAACTGACCCCAGTGCTGTGAAGCCATTAATAATTATGGAATCCATCCGCTATTGTTGTTATTGCAAAAACAGCCCTTGTGTGTGGAATGCAAAAATCTGTTTGGCAGCATGTGAGTTTGGCTTTAAAAGCAAAAAGCAAAGCAAAGCATGCTGTTTATATACTGCCCCATAGTGCTTCAAGCATTCTCTGAGCAGTTTACAAGTTAATTATGCAGGCTACACATTGCCCCCCCCCCAGCGGGCTGGGTACTAATTTTACCGACCTCGGAAGGATAGAAGGCTGAGTCAACCTTGAACCGGTTACCTGGGATTGAACCCCAGGTCGTGAGCACAGTTTTGGCTGCAGTACAGCAGTTTAACCACTGCGCCACGAGGCTCCTTAAGTGCCCCCCTCCCCAATTTGGAGCATGAGTCATTAAAAGAGTTGCTCTCTCAGAGTCTCCCAAAAGTTAAATTCTGGAGGGAGGATTGGCAGCTGGCTCAACGGTCCTTGTGTGAGTGTTGTGCCTGGGCAATGCTGGTGTTGCTAGAAGCTAGGAAAGAGGATTGGAGTGGTGGGTGCTCTGTATGTGGCCCCATTTTAAGCAAGGGAGGGAAGGGAGTATGAGCATCGAGATTTATGAGCTTTTAAACTTCCTGACCCTAAGAGGTAGTGATCTGATGGAAAAACCCAATGAATCGGCAGTGATTTTTCCACAACCCTACATAGTTGCTATACTGCCTGCAAATATTTCCCATGTGTCGTATAAGTAAGACTGTGTGGGATGTACAGGACTGCTTGGCCAGGCAACACCGCAGCTGACATCCTTTTGTGCAAAAATACAGATGGTGTAACTTTTGGAAGGCACTAGCCATCGCATACTGAGTCACATCCCTCGGTGTATAACAGAAATGTCTTAACAGCAAATCCCATCTAAAAGTTACGCAGGATTTCAGCCAAAATGTACCACTTCCTGGTATGCAACCAGACAGGTATATTTAGAAGCACTGAGAACATTTTTATAAGGCGATTATGTGTTTCAAGTATATCTTCAATACCAGCCATCAAAAGCCAACCTTCTTCATTGGTCTTACTGAAGAGCCTATTACAGAGCAAATCAATACAAGGGCTGAAGAGATTTCAGCAATATGTTAACTGGTTCTTGTGGTTTTTTTGGACTCTTTGGCCGTGTTCTGAAGGTTGCTCTTCCTAACGTTTCGCCAGTCTCTGTGGCCGGCATCTTCAGAAACGTTAGGAAGAACAACCTTCAGAACATGGCCAAAGAGCCTGAAAAACCCACAACAGCCATTAGATCCCGGCCATGAAAGCCTTCGCAAATACAATATGTGAACTGTTTGTGGCATCCTCAGACTGTAGCCTGTGGGACTGCAGTCAGGAGATCTGTGTTCAAATTCCTGCTTGGCCATGGAGACCAACTGGCAGGTGGCAATATTAAATCCCTTGCTTAAATGCCTCATATTCCTTGAAGCCCCACCCTATTAGGGTCATCCGATTAGGTTCACATCTATGTGACTTCATGGCACTTCACAAGCTGTAAACCTGAGTTGAATATAGTCAATGCTATCCTTGAAAATTAAAATGCATTTTACTTAGAATTGCCCTTAGCTGAGTTTTACAAAAATTCTAGGCATGCCAGCTGGTAGCCATTGAGATCATCTTTTGACCTGGATTCTAAAGCCTCCATTCCTACTATCCCACAATAAGTCTCCAGAACCTATGGAAGCTGACATATAAGGCAAAACATGCACTCGTGGCCATTGGTTTTATGAGCAACAAACTATTGAGTGTGATTAGACAATAACTGAAACCACCAACAGTTTGACAGAGTCTTATAGATTTATAAATAAAAGAACCTTTCTCCCCATATCCAGGACTAAATGTTGCCGTTTTAGAAAAGTGTGGCCCTATAGCTGCACTGTGGACAGCTAAAACTAGTTTTTGCTGATCTATGCATTGTTTGGCTTAGACAGCAATGAATTTAGTTCAAGCAAGATAAAAAAATTAGTAGTGTATTAATAAAATGTTGGGATTTAATATGCCATAGACTCAATTGTTTTCATACCAGCAGAGCTGACATATCAATACCATGCAAAACATAATTTTTGGACCACAAATTCCCATGTTATCTGTGAAATTCTGGGAGCTGTGATTCAAAAGCAGAACTTTTCCAAGTGCCAAAGTTATGCATTGTACCAGAAAAAACAACAGCAATCAAATCAATTTTATTCTTTTTTTCCCCCTGCACAGTCTTCTGGATGATTAACTGGAAACTTAGTTAATGCTACCCAGAAGAAAAACAAAGATGGGGAAAACAAGATAAGAGGATGAATTATTGGAAGCTGCTTCTTCTTCTAATGGTTCTTGCCAGCATCACCATCACCATTATTACTAACATTATGCTTGTTGTGAATCTTACTTTTCTGGAAAAGGGTTTCAAAAAACCATAAGGAATTAGTAGTGTCCTTTTGAAAGGAGTAATTCTCCATTTATTATCTTGGGGATACAGTATGGTCTTTCAAACTGCTTACTCAGACATATGTCCTACTACGTTAAATGGGTCTAACCCACCAGTAAATGTCCATGGGAGATTTACTTTATATATTTGTGTTTATCCGGAAGCAGAGACTGGCAAAATTACTTTCTTGGAGCAAAACTTCCAGAATCTCCCAGTCAACATGGTCATCGGCGGCTATTTTGGCTGAGGGATTCTGCCTGCTGTAATCTAAAAAGTAACATTTCCAAACTCTGCTATTATCTCATTTCTGACTATAACGTAGCAGGGAAAGAAAATAGCAGGAAGTGGGAGGAATTGGAAGTGAGATTTTAAGGGGTTCTTAAATAGATACTGCATTAGTTTGTCATCTGTACTGAGAAAGGGGGACACAAAGTCTAACAAGTCTTACTGGCATACTCCTTTTAGGACTGCACCTCACTTAGTCAGACACTTAATTTATGGTTGCTGTTTGTGGGCTACTATATAAAGGTTTGCATGGGTGGTGTAATTAGTGGAGTGACAAAACAAAAATTCAGAAAATAAAACATTGGTCATTGCTTTAATAGTAGTAATTAAGAAATAATAATTGGGTAGCAAGCACTGGGGGTTTAGCACAGATGAGCTGGTTAACGCGTAGTATTGTGATAAATATTTGAATATGAGAAGGTTAAGCTAGGACATTTACTAGATAAAGTGTTTAATATCTTTCTTTAATCACATCATTGCCCCCCTCCCCGCCCACCATGATTTCTTCACTTTCCTTGCATGTTTGATTGCAAATCAGATTGCACAGTGTCAGTCGTGTGAGAGTTTTGTGGGGTTCTCATGGATCAGTAGGGTATTTTTTTTTTGCCCCAATAAAAATAACCGGCCAAAAGGGAGGGAGAGAGAGGAAAATAAAATAAAAGCCAGTCATCTGGTATGGATATCATTATAAGCCCCTTGGACATTAACAAACTGAATATGAACCAGCAGTGGGGTGCAGCTGCAAAAAAGAGGCTACTTTAAGATGCAGTAACAGAAGTATAGTCTTCAAATCTTGTGAGGTATGAGTATCCCTCTATTCAGCACTGGTTAGGCCTCATCTAGAGTACTTCATCCAGTTCTGGACACCACACGTTAAGAAGGATGCCAACAAACTGGAACGAATTCAGAGGAGGGCAACAAGGATGATCGGGGGTGTGTGTGTGAAAACCAAACCCTAGGAGGAAAGATTGAAAGAACTGGGCATGTTTAGCCTTGAGAAAAGAAGACTGAGGGGACATAGGATAGCACTCTCCAAATACTTGAAATATTGTTGTACAGAGGAGAGGCAGGATCTGTTCTCGGTCAGTGCAGAGTGCACAGCATGTAATAATGGGTTCAAGTTTCAGATTTCAACTGAATATCGGGAAAAATGTCCTAACTGTTAGGACAATACAACAATGGGGCCAATTACCTTGGAAGGTTACCACCACCATCACTGGACACATTCAAGACAGAATTGGACAATCATCTGCTTTGGTTCCTGCATTGAGTAGAGGGTTGGATTGCGTTGGCCTGACAGGCCCTTTCCAACTCCATGATTCTATGATTTTTGTGACACTAGCTAAATGTTGTGACTAAGCAGCAATTTGAGCCATCCCAGAAAGCATCCATGCCAAATAATGGCCTGTCCTTCAGAAACCGAATAAGCATCCTATAACTCAGGCTCCACACATTAGTTAGGCTCCCTAGCCGGGAACAGAAGACACTGTGTTTCTACAGTGAAAGCTTTCATTTCCATTGAATAGGGCTTCAGGCATCAAACAGCTTTTTCATACTTTTCCCTATTTGTCAAAAAAAGAAAAAAAAATTCCCTTCCAACAAGCTCCGGGGACTTTTCCAGCGATGTTACAATTCAGAAATAATATCAGAAAAAAAAGAATGAAGAGCACAGGAGCTTTGAGGCAGATGATAACCAGTGACTGGGAGGGATGAATTTATAGAGCTTGCATTTCCAGGCAAGCCTGAAAGGGCTTGGAATCTTTCCAGGCCCTCCAAATGGGGCAACTGAACAAGCTTTATGAACTAAGCCTTAAGGTGAAATGAGTTGGACCAAATGGAGCCTTCTAAGAGAATTGTTGCTGTTTTTTCTCTCTCTGCTGCCGCCGCTAGTGTTGTTTTCACAGACAACGGTGACCCAGAATGTTTATTCCTTTCCTTAGCCCCAAAAATAGAACTGTCGTTGCGTGCAGGTAGTCTGAAAGCACAAAGGAAAGGTTAACGGCAATTAATCAAAATATAATATCAAATCAAATGTATTAGTCAGCTAAAACCCATCAGTTAAAGCAAATCAGGAGCATCACAAGAACAGTGGTTGCTGCAAAAGATAAACAGAGTGAAATATTTAAAGAAACATCATTTTTTGCATATACAGGAACAAAGGAAACAGAGTGCTCTTTTTTTCCCATCACGTTCCTCAACAGTTTCATTCGACTAGAACTTCCTGGCAGTGATTCACAGAAGCTTTATCCTGTTCCTTCTTGAAAGACTGAGCTGCCACTAGAAAACTGGCCAAATCAAACATAATTCTGGGGGGTCTGACTTGTCAATAAAAACAAAACACACACGCACACCTTAATTCCTCCAGCCGTTTTTGCTTTCCAGCACTGAACAATAAATGTATGCCTTAAACGGTAATGCAGATTTCAACGCAATATAATAGGTTCCAAGATTCTTCTTCAGGCTGCCCACATGTTCACCAGTATTCCTTCTGAGGGACGGACCCCTTTAAACTGGCCTGCTGTTACTTTGGAGGGGAAAAGATTTGTTCTTGCCAGGGTAATTGCTCTCCAGCTCTTTAAGTATGTAGATCTTGTTCTCTAAGGTGGGAGAGAACCCCGGATGCTTAGTCTTACATGGAGAGGGGATTTTGGGGGGCGGTATTAATCTCTCCCAGCAGCTTGTGGACCTCTATGTCTAAGCTCCTTTGTCTGACTAAATTGACAGCTTTCTTTTCTCCTTGCATTACTAAATATTCAGACAAAAATGCAATTCTGAAGATAAAAATGTGGACTGATTTAACTCATACACTGTCTGAAACACCAGTCAATACTAATTTAGATGGTCCACTTTGTTAAGATTGCTTGTGAAATATAACAGTAGTAGAATATCACCCTTTGTATTCCACAGTGCGCTGGCACATAATACAGTCAAAGCTGACATTCTCCTTCATCTTTGAAAACAACCTCCTTAATCTGGAGCGCCCCCCCCCCGGTCAGATGGTTGTGTTGTCTGCTCACTTAGAATGTGCTAAATCACAGAACCAGTGTGACGTAGTGGGTAAAGTATCTTAGCAGGACTCGGGAGACCTTGGGTTCAAACCATCATGGAAACTCATGGGAAGATGGAACTAGTACAGTGGGGTCTTGACTTAAGAACGGCTCAAGTTAAGAACATTTTGACTTAAGAACCGCTCTCATAGGAAAATATTGACTTGACTTACATACTTAGATTTGAGTTACGAACTGAAAAAAAACCACGTGGGAGGCAGGGAAAGTGCAAAATTTGAACTTTCAGTTAACTGTTGGCCAGTGAAAAGGGTGCCTGTCTGCTTCCTCACTCCCCCCAGCGTTTAGAGAGTGGATTGGGAGACAGTCTTCGGACTGCCTGGACTGTATTTTCCCTGCCTTCCCTGAACCTTTCTTGACCTAAGAAAAAAAGAAACAAAATATCCCCCTCTAGTGGTCGAAGGCGGAATAGCAGCTTCCCATTAGTTTCTATGGACGGAAAAGAGCAGATACGGATCAAATGGTTTTCAATGCATTCCTATGGGAAATGCAGATTTGACCTGAGAACTTTTTGACTTGAGAACCGCCTTCCAATACAGATTAAGTTCTCAAGTCAAGACCCCACTGTAAAGCCACTCCTTGAACGTTTCATGCACCTTGGAAAACCTGTTGTTGGCATGTATCAACAACAGACCAGGTAATGTCTGCCCTCTAGACATCGATAGATCCCCCACCATGGTTAATGCTGACTGGAGTTGATGGCTGTCATGGTACAGCAACATGAGAAGGATCCTGTTACCACTCTTATGTGACGGTGGTAGTGGCAAAGCACCTAGAAGTGATTGCCTGATATTCTGCATTGCCACAGAAGTGGGATACTTAGAGTAGCTCTGGCTGCCACCAGTTAAATCGCTGAGATTTGGGGGAGGAATATAGGAAATTTGGGATGGAAGACATTTGATAGCCTACCAGAACAAAAATAGTGTTTTTGCACATCACCTTGTGAGAAGAATTCACAGAATTCCCACAGCTGCAAGCGGTTTCTAGGAAACAAATTATGTGCAAATGCATGGATGGATGGATGTTAGCATGCGATTGGCTAAATGTGCATAAACTGGAAACATACAAATATGCTTCAATTAATGGGGAAGGCTTGTACAAGTCCAGTAAAATGCACAAATGTATGCACGTGATACAAAAAATTGTATAACATGCATAAACATCTGTGCACAAAGAAACCACATAAATGTATTCTCGAAGGCTTTAACAGCTGGGATCCGATGGTTGTTGTAGGTTTTTCGGGCTGTTTGGCCGTGTTCTGAAGGTTTTTCTTCCTCATGTTTCTCCAGTCTCTGTGGCCGGCATCGTTAGCTGGTCTTTTGTGTGCAGTGATCACCGGTCCTTGTGGCTGGGTAGAGTTCGTTGACGTTTTGCAGGCTGTATTTTTCAGTGCTGGGAGCCAGTCTTTGTTGAGTTTTAGACTTTGTCTAAAAGGTCAGTAAACTCTACCCAGCCACAAGGACCGGTGATCACTGCACACAAAAGGCCAGCTAATGACACCCATCATTCACAGTGACAGTTCATCTCTTCCCCTTATCACACACAATACACCCACAACAAAAAAACATGCTGATCATCATAACCACCCAATCTCCCGAAAAGGACAAAAAGTTGATCCCACAGCTATAAATACTCAGCTATCCCACAAACTGCACCAGAGTACAGAGTCCTGACTCCTGTCCTCTGAAGATGCCAGCCACAGAGACTGGAGAAACATTAGAAAGAAAAGCCTTCAGAACACAGCCAAACATACAACAAACCACATAAATCTGATGCCGAACAATGACAATGAGGTATGGGTATGTGGGATTCACAGAAACTGGGAGATTACATAGAGACTACAAGGTACTTGTTCATGTCTATTACGGGGTTAAAGCTCTATCCAAGTGTATAATAAAATACTTAAATGTAACCTGTGAGCAACACCTGACGAAAAGAGCACTCTCCGTGCATGAGGGATCTCAATGGGATTACGAACTCAGATTTTGTAGGTTTTATCATTGTCTAGAGAACCCCCACGGGTAGAGACTGCCCTTACTTTCATATTTAGTTCTGCACACATAAGATCTAGAAGATTGAGATACTAAGGCTAGCCCTTTTATCGAAAGTCTGAATAGGACTTTTATCTTACACAACAGCTTACTGAGGAACTGCTTACTGTCTGTTAGGACTAGCAGAAGTTCTCTAGGGTCTGTGGAGGATACTGCTTCTCTTCATCATTTGTTGTTAAAGTAAACTCTGGGAATTAAAATGTGGACTTCTAGCAACAAAACGTAGTCTCTACCACTGAGCTCTGAGCCATCCTTTAGAGCTGAGTTAGCCACCTTGTTCACATCTCATCCTAATTTCATGCAGCCCTCGGTTTGATTTTTAATTTCACTAGCAATTAGGCAATTAGACCAGAATTATGGAAAGACATATCTAGCAGGGAAGGAAAGTGTATGGGGAAGAGGGTAGCACCACCCACTTTGAGTGTGGTGTTGTCCACATACAGTCATGCCTCGCTTAACAATTGTCTCGCTTAACGAGGAAATCGCTATACAATTAGGTTTTTGTGATCGCTTTTGCGATTGCAAAACAATGTTTTAAATGGGTTTTTTTCCGTTTAACTATGACCGGTTCCCTGATTCGGGAACCGATTTTCGCTTTACGATGATCAGCAAACAGCTGATTGTCGGGTTTCAAAATGGCTGCCGGCTGAAGAAAATAGCTCCCTGCTGTTTTCTAGGATGGATTCCTCACTTTACAGGCACCGAAAATGGCTGCCATATGGAGGATCTTCGCGGGACGAGCAGGTATTCAGCCCATTGGAATGCATTAAATGGTTTTCAATGCGTTTCAATGGGTTTTTTCATTTCGTTTGACGATGTTTTCGCTCTACAGCGATTTCACTGGAATGAAATAACATCGTCAAGTGAGGCACCACTGTATGTCTTTTGCTCCACCCACTACAAACATACAACTCCTGACAGATAGCTGTAGTAGTTTATTCCATTCTAGATTATTAGATGCTGTCAAGAATTTGTGCTCCAGCAGACATAGCTTAACAGCTGCCCCATTGCAAGGTAGATATTTTCTGTGGAAAGCATTTTAAGATGTTAATGGACACGGTGCTGTCTCCTGTTTAATTTAATACAAATTATGTGCTCTGCCATTGAGCCAGACCTCATCTCCCATACAATAACAGGTGGAAGGTGCTAAACAAAGAGAGATAAGAATAATGAGAGCCTAAAAATTGAGCAGAGCTGGGTTTACGATGGGGCAGGATATGGACCACACAAATGCATACAAATTGAATGGGAGTGGGGGAAGAAGGATGGGGATGAGGAGTTACGGAAAACAGAGAAACTTCAAAGCACTGTAGAATTTAGGAAATGGAAAATTTAGGGGCAACTGTCTTGACCAGGAGACAAATTCTAAAATCCATGCTCTGGTAATTTAGCAGGCCAATTAACAAGGCATTATAAACATGTAGCACCAAACGAAAACACAAGACATCAAAAGGGCACAAAAGTGAAAGAGCCACCAAAAAAAAAGTAGTTTCCTTTCCTGATTTGAAGTAAGGACTAGAGATGGGGACAAATTAAAAAAATGGTGATTCGTTTTGATCCATTATTCGTCAAGGTTAATGGATCAACAAATACGAATATATGAATATTCTTCGATGAATCAACAAATCGATCCGTCAACTCATATGCAATTTAAACAGCTATACAACTGGCCCCCAACCACCTAGAGACACCCTGTTTGCAGACGCTTTCCTACAACTCCTGAAAGGTTGGTGAACATTGGATCATGGACCCCTGAGTTATATAGTCACAAAGAGGACCCCCCCAGGAACGCTCCCCCCGGCTACTTAGAGAATCCAGAATCACAACAACGCTTCCTATGTCGTTCACCAACAACACTGTCAACGTTGGAGAAGACTGGATATCGGACATCCAAGTTATTCAACCACAAATTGGGTCCCCCAGGAGAGTTTACTACACAGCACAGAAGCCCATTCTGCCTACCGGCTGACGATCAGCTGATAAGAAGCCAATAGGCAGCCACCCCACACACACAGCCAGCCACCCCAACAGCCTACCCCACACCCCCTTCCTATCCCTACCTTAGCCCCCACCCCACCGACACCCTCTTATCTTAATAGCTGCTTCTGAGGTCTCCATCAGGCCTTTGCCAGCCACAGAGTGTAAAAAGGGAGACTGGCTGCTCCTTGCAAAGATGGCAGCTGTGGCTTCATTTAAGGTAAGGAATCTGCAGCTGCCATCTTTGCAAAGGGCAGCCTGATTCCCTTAAGGCAGGCTAAGGGAATCCAGGCTGTCTTTTGCAAAGATGGCAGCTGCAGCTTCCCTATCCTAAATGAAGCTGCAGCCACTGCCTTTGCAAAGGGCAGCCAGTCTCCATTTTTAAATGCTTGGCTCCAAGGCCAGAAGACCTTGGCAGCAGCAATTAAGGTAAGAGGCTGTCGGTGTAAGTGGGGTGGGGCCTAAGGTAGGGAAAGGAAGGGGTGGGGGGTAGGCTGTGGTATTGAATGGCTGTGTGGTGGCTGTCTTTCTGGTGCTAATTAGGTGATCGGCGGCCGGTAGGCAGAATGGTGGTTTGGTGTTTGTTTTTTTAAATATGAAGGACAAATAAAAATGGGTAAATATTCATCCCTTTGCATTTGTGGGGGTCTTTTGGAACCCAGAAATACAGATGGACAAATATTTAATAAATTGGCTATATTTATTGGAAAAAGCTATTTGTTTTTATATTTATCATCATCTGTAGTAAGGACTAATTCTATGACCTCCAGTTTACATTTCATTAAATTTCTGTGGGTGACAAACCAATATAACTGCAAAGCTGGGTGACATAAATGGCCAAATGATGCAAAAGATCTCTAGATCCAATGCAAACAGCGAGAGAAGAGGCTCATTTAAATATTTTAGAAATGGAATGGGGATAAAGGGGCTTTTGACTCAAACATACACAATTTGTTTCTTTAAGCAAGTTGTGCTGATTTAAAGGGATGCCATCATCTTGAAAATGATTGTATCTGAAAACTGTATACATACTGTTGCTATTGATTAATATAACTAAAGGGCATTAGAAAAATCTATTTTCCACAGGCTATTTATTTTATCCCCTACACGGATTGCTGACTTGTCATTACGAAGGGGCTTGAGTTATTCAGAGAAGCTATGGGCTATGCTGTGCAGAGACACTCAAGATGGACAGGTCATAGTAGAGAGTTCTGACTAAATGCGATCCACCTGGAGCAGGAACTGGCTAGCCAGTATCTTTGCAAAGAAAACTCCATGGACAGAAACAAAAGGGTGAAAGATATGACACTGGAAGATGAGCCCCTCAAGTCAGAAGGCATCCAATATGCTACCGAGGAAGAGAAGAGGACAAGTACAAATAGATCCAGAGCTAGTGAAGTGGCTGGGCCAAAGCCAAAAGGATGCTCAGCTGCAGACGTGCTTGGAAGTGAAAGGAAAGTCTGATGGTGCAAAGAAAAATACTGCATAGAAACCTGAAATGTTAGATCCATGAACCTTGGTAAGCTGGATGTGGTCAAACAGGAGATGGCAAGAATAAACATTGACATCTTGGGCGTCAGTGAAGTAAAATGGACAGGAATCAGTGAATTAAATTCAGTCGATTAACATATCTACTATTGTGGGCAAGAATCCCGTAGAAGGAATGGAGTAGCCCTCATAGTCAGCAAAAGATTGGGAAAAGCTGTACTGGGATACAATCTCAAAAATGATAGAATGATTTCAATACAAATCCAAGGCAGATTTTTCAGCATCACAGTCATCCAAGTTTATGCACCAACCACTGATGCTGAAGAGGCTGAAATTGACCAATTCTATGAAGACTTACAACACCTTCTAGAACTGACACCAAAGAAAGATGTTCTTGTCCTTATAGGGGACCGGAATGCTAAAGTAGGGAGTCAAGAGATAAAAGGAATAACAGGTAAGTTTGGCTTTGGAGTTCAAAAAGAAGCAGGGTAAAGGCTAATAGTCAAGAGAAGAAGTTGGTCATCACAAGCACTCTTTTCCAGCAACACAAGAGGCGACTCTACACATGGACATCACCAGATGGGCAATACCGGATTCAGATTGATTATATTCTCTGCAGCCAAAGATAAAGAAGCTCTATACAGTGAGCAAAAACAAAACCTGAAGCGGATTGTGCCTCTGATCACCAGCTTCTTATAGCAAAACTCAAGCTTAAATTGAAGAAAGCAGGAAAGACCACTGGGCTAGTCAGGTATAATCTAAACCAAATCGCTTATGAATACACAGTGGAAGTGAAGAACAGATTTAAGGAACTAGATTTGGTGGACAGAGTGCCTGAAGAACTTTGGATGGAGGCTCGTAACATTGTACAGGAGGCAGTAACAAAAACCATCCCAAAGAAAAGGAAATGCAAGAAAGCAAAGTGGCTGTCCAACGAGGCCTTAGAAATAGCAGAGAAGAGAAGGGAAATAAAATGCAAGGGAGATAGGGAAAGTTACAGAAAATTGAATGCTGACTTCCAAAGAATAGCAAGGAGAGACAAGGGGGGCTTCTTAAACGAACAGTGCAAAGAAATAGAGGAAATAATAGGGAAAGTCCAGAGATCTGTTCAAGAAAATTGGAGATATTCAAGGAACATTTTGTGCAAAGATGGACATGATAAAGGACAAAAAGGGTAAGGACCTAACAGAAGCAGAAGACATCAAGAAGAGGTGGCAAGAATACACAGAGGAATTATACTAGAAAGATCTGGATGCCCTGGACAACCCAGATAGTGTGGTTGCTGACCTTGAGCCAGACATCCTGGAGAGTGAAGTCAAGTGGGCCTTAGAAAGCATGGCTAACAGCAAGGCCGATGGAGATGATAACATTCCAGTTGAACTATTTAAAATCTTAAAAGATGACGCTGTTAAGGTGCTACACTCAATATGCCAGCAAGTTTGGAAAACTCAACAGTGGCCAGAGGATTGGAAAAGATCATTCAACATCCCAATCCCAAAGAAGGGCAGTGCCAAAGAATACTCCAACTACTGTACATTGCACTCATTTCACACACTAGCAAGGTTATGGTCAAAATCCTCCAAGTATGTGAACTCCCAGAAGTACAAGTTGGATTTCGAAGAGGCAGAGGAACTAGAGACCAAATTGTTAACAGGTGCTAGATAATGGAGAAAGCCAGAGAGTTCCATAAAAACATCTACTTCTGCTTCATTGACTACACAAAAGCCTTTGACTGTGTGGACCACAGCAAACTATGACAAGTCCTTAAATGGGAGTGCCTGACCACCTTATCTATATCCTGAGAAATCTATATGTGGGACAGGAAGCAGCAGTTAGAACTGGATATGGAACAAATGATTGGTTCATAATTGGGAAAGGAGTACAACAAGGCTGTATATTGTCTCCCTGCTTATTTAACTTATATGCAGAATACATCATGCGAAAGGCTAGACAGGATGAATCCCAAACTGGAATTAAGATTGCCAGAAGAAATATCAACAGCCTCAGATATGCAGATGATACCACTATGATAGCAGAAAGTGAGGAGGAATTAAAGAATTTCTTAATGAGGGTGAAAGAGGAGAGCGCAAAAAATGGTCTGAAGTTCAACATAAAAAAAAAAACCTCAGATCATGGCCACTGGTCCCATCACCTCCCACCAAATGGAAGGGGAATATATGGAGGCAGTGACAAATTTTATCTTCTTGGGCTCCATGATCACTGCAGATGGTGACAGCAGCCACAAAATTAAAAGAAGCCTTCTTCTTGGGAGGAAAGTGATGACAAACCTAGACAGCATCTCAAAAAGGTCCCGCATAGCCAAAGCTATGGTTTTTCCAGTAGCAATGTATGGAAGTGAGAGCTGGACCATAAAGAAGGCTGACCACTGAAGAATTGATGCTTTTGAATTGTGGTGCTGGAGGAGGCTCTTGAGAGTCCCCTGGACTGCCAGGAGAACAAACCTATCAATTCTGAAGGAAATCAACCCTGAGTGCTCATAGGAAGGACAGATCCTGAAGCTGAGGCTCCAGTACTTTGGCCATCTCATGAGAAGAGAAGACTCCCTGGAAAAGACCCTCATGTTGGGAAAGTGTGAGGGCAAGAGGAGAAGTGGACGACAGAGGGTGAGATGGATGGACAGGGTCATGGAAGCGACTAACATGAATTTAACCCAACTCTGGGAGGCAGTGGAAGAGAGGAGGGTCTGACGTGCTCTGGTCCATGGGGGTCACGAAGAGTCAGACACAACTTAACAACTAAAGAACAACAACAACAACAAATGTATTTTATAGCATAGCCAGTCGTTTTGGTATTGAACCGTTAGCGGAGAGCTCTTCCGTTTCTTCCTGGACTACAAATGTTTTCAAAAACCTGGTCCTGTATGGCAGCTGCTGAAACCTAGTGACAGACAGTCATATCTCTTGAGGAACTTGCTTGGTGAAAGTGGCCTCTAGCTTCCAGTTAAGCCCAGCATTTGCAACTATGAGAATACTGCAGAGTGGTAATAATGGTATCTCAACAGTGCAGATGGAAGCTGCTCAAGGTCTTCTTTTCATGTGGTTCATAGGAAAATAAGAGTCTGTGCTATACTGCATCAGGCCATTGGTCTTCTGCCTCAGTATGGTCTATGCCAATGGTTCTTAACCTTGGGTTACTCAGGAGTTTTGGACTGCAACTCCCAGAAGCCTTCACCACCAGCTGTCCTTACTGGGGTTTCTGGGAGTTGCAGTTCAAAAGCATCCGAGTAACAAAGGTTAAAAACCACTGGTCTATGCTTATATATAGTAGTTTCCCAGAATTTCAATCTGAAGTCTTTTTTCTACTTTGAGATCTTCTGTGTGCGACCCATGGGCAAGTACTACTGAGTTCTTACCTTTATCTGGATCATATAGTAAGCTTTAAAGTGGGATAATATAAGGTGACTGGTAGTTATCTGGATATACTTACTGATTCTCCTGAAGCTTTGAAAGGAAAGACCAAGGAAGTCTCAACCAACCACACTCTCTGGTGGCCAATCTGTGGCCTTCCTGGATCATTTCAGATAGTAATACTCATCATCCCTCACCACTGGTCATGTTGGGAGCTACACTTCAAAACTTGATAAGTGACACAGTCCATCCTTTGGAGGCCGGTACATTTTCGATCCTTGCTCTACCAATTCACTGATATATTTCTTTCTCAGGAGCCTACACTGAGACTGACAGCTGTGACCTATTTTATTGACATCCAAAAATCTTATTATCAGCTTAACATGCAATATCCTCCCCCACACATCACACACAAATAGTGAACCCGCCATTAACAGCAATGATCGGCACACATTCAATCTGAACCCTAAGAAGACTCTTCATCAGAAGAAAAGTCCGAGTTGGGTTCCAGGAGGAGCTCGCTGAGCGCCCACTGACACCACATGCATGAGTAAGTGTTCAACATTAGACTAGTGGAGCAGGTGAGATTTCCAGCCTCAGATTTCATGCTGTCACGTCACTGACAAGTCCAAACGAGGTCCTATAGGTTATATAATGGCATTCATGCTAACCTGCTTCACCCAAGAATGCATTTGGGGAAAAAGAGGTTATGTATACATTCTTCACATGATACAGAGAACACAGCACTTAAACTTTGGCTAGCGTAGATGGTTTCAACAATACCCATCTGGTTGTGGAATCCCCTCCCCTGTAAGCCGAACTGGCACAGACATTGGCTTGGTTTTGTTTTTTGTTTGCTGGATTTCTGTCACCCATTTTCACTAAAGAATACTCTGTAATCAGAATTCCTTTTGATGTCATATTTCCCTTGGCTGTTCACACAGGCATTGAAGGCATAGTTATTATGGCTTGGTTTGGGGTTTATTGGCTTGCAGGCTTTTCAGTTTGTCACATTCTTTCAATTTATTTCAGATCGTTTTAAGTTGTATTATTAATTGCATCCTTACCCAGAGGTCTTCTAGATAAAGTGGAATAGTCAATTCTTCGAAAAACAAACACCACTGACTTAGTTTTATCAGTGTGGGATATTGTGTTTCTGTATCCATAATTCAAAACACCAGGGAATGGCCTGATATTGCTAAACAATATTGTGTCTGTGTTGCCAAAAAGGGAAAAGGATGCCAAACTTTACATAGCAAAGGGCACCTGGACTGTTGATGATACCCATGTCAGCAGTCAAGATGGTCTACAGCAGTAGTTCCCAACCTTGGGCCCCCAGATGTTCTTGACTAGCTCCCAGAAGCCTTCCTCACTAGCAGTGCTGGCCAGGATTTTGGAGATGGGTGGGGATTATAGTCCAAGAACATCCAGGAAGCCAGTGGCCTACAAGATACCCTCTTCTGCTCTCCCCCATTCACAAAGAAGAGGAAAATCCCGGAAGCTGGCCCTTTTTTCCATCAGTTAACCATTTCTCACCCAAACACAAAGCAACTGTCAGGGCTGGATGGGTCATCTGTGCCCTTCCTAACAATCAGACAGTCTTTCCATTGTGTGTGTGTGTGTGTGTGTGTGTGTGTGTGTGTGTGTGTGTGTGTGTGTGTGTGTGTGTGTGTGTGTGTGTGTGTGTGTGTGTGCGTGCACGCACACACCCATATGCACACTTTGCTTTTCAAGGAGGATAGCTAGTCTGCAGGTACATTTGGGGAAAATTATGGACTTTAAAGTGGGCAGGACACTTATTTGTCTATTGGCTTCAGAGAAGTGTTTTCTGAGGTTTTCACATTCCTTGTCAAAGTAGCTCCTTGAATCAAAACAGTTTAAATGGGACAAGGAAGCAGGAAATATTCCTCACATACCCGTTCTGTGGGTCCTACCTCCATTCAAAACAAACCATGTGGAGACAGGGAACTTTGCTGTCCCTTAAAAAAACCAACTGTGCTATTTCATAATTCAAGGCTAAAAGATGAAAACATGTTTTGTTTGTTTTGCTTGCTTATTTGCTTGCCTGCTTGTTTGTTTTTAAGTCTGCTGGCAATTTCCCCGCATTTGTTTTCAAAAACAGAAGAAAATATATGCAGGCTGGAAGGCCTAGACAAATTCTGAGGAAACCGTTGTTGCCATCTTTATCCTCTTTCAATTCAGGAAACACACAAATCTTCAACATTCAGTGGGTTTTTAGGGAGCTGGTGGTGTTAAATGGGAGAAGATCAAGGATCTGGGCTGTCATTGCCTACTCTGGAGGGGGAAAAATAAATTGAAATATTGTGTATCTGAATAAAGCAGCACAGATCTTTGCAAGACAACACACCGCAGGCAATTCCTATATAGTTTCCCCAGCACAATTAGATGCCATATAAATGTCTATGTGTGAACAAGAGATATTTTGTTTTCTCCCTCTCCTGATACATTTGGAGGCGATGTTTTGCGTTCTCAGAATTAGCAATGCAGGACTGGCTAACAACAGCTTTGGCAGTTCGAGTGCCTATTGTCCTTGTTCCTTTCACGGCGCTGTTTCTAATCTCATAAAAAAATATATCTATCAGTTTTGCTGTGCTTCACTGGATGCAGGTCATGAAGCAATGCAAAATTTACACCCTATCTGTTTATGACAAAGGTTAATCACAAAAACATGTGAGGGGTAGCTGGTGGGGAGAGTAAGAAAATGTTGTTCAGACAATGAATATTCAGTTAAAAAAAAGAGGACTAGTACAGCAATACTTGTTAGAGTTGTAAGAAATATGCAGATTGGAAAGCCCTGTATTAGGAGACGTGCTGGTGAGAATGGAATAAATGCAGAATCACAAGTCTAAATAATGATGGGGATGAAGATGACCATAACAGCGATGGTGGTGGTGATGACAATTGTACACTACAGGGTTTTTTTTTTGCAACATAAGCATTTTAGTTGGCATTGAAAGTACCTTGTTGAACATTTTCTGTTGAGTAAACGCATATATTGCTCATGTGTTTACTTTGTCATCATTTTCACTTGCTCTCACTTTGCTTTTAGCTGACATGACCACAAGCTAAAATCAGACGGGCTACATTACACGGGAAGATACGATACTCTTCACAGTCTGCTCCCTAATTAGCTGGGCTCACTCCTGTGAACAAGAGTGGGAGAGGAAAAGGAATACAGGGGGGATTTTAAAAGTCAGGAAATGGAATATATATGAGAATACTTTCACACAGCATTTTTTTCTGGATCATTGTGTATATGGTGTGTGTGTGTGTGTGTGTGTGTGTGTGTGTGTGTGTGTGTGACTACCGTACCAAAATACACCGCTTCTAATTGCATGTGAGGTGACAAAGATTGCCTTGCGCCCATGTGAGGGGCAAGATATCCACCCCTAGTTAAGAAATTTCAGCCTGTAAATAAGTTGCCAGACTTACTTGCTCAATGTAAGATCCTTGTAGTTCTGTCTCTCTTTATTTCATTTTTGGGGCCTTGCCATGGCACAGGAGAACAGTCTGTTCACCTGGGGGGGGGGGTGAAATCGGTGGGAGTTCTACAAATATGCTGTTGAATGTGAGTAGAATTTCCCAGACCAGTTGAAGACTCTACTCCAAGATAAATCCATTCATGTTCAAAGAAATGTAGGTAGGCCCCTCCTTCAGGTATCTGTGGGGTTGAGGACTTGTTCTTCATGTGGTCACCATGCCTTTAACTAAAGCTTAGATAAGCTACTTTTTTCACTGTAATGGATTGACCCTAAAGGAAACCACAAGGTCGAGTCTGCAAGAACTGAGCAGGGTTGTTGAGGACAGGGCATTTTGGAGATAGCTCATTCATGATGTCTGCAAAGGTTGAGGGCAACTTGACACCACATAAGGGCAATCCCTTCAGCTCTGTCAGCTCAACAAGACACTTCAGTGAGGCAAGAGTAAGACAGAGCATGGTTTTTTTCTTACTGCAACAAAGCAGCAGCCATTGACATTTTGTACAATTGGCATTATTTCATTATACTGTAGTGTTAAAGCGTGCTGCTTATATACGGCCCCATAGCACTTCAAGCACTCTCTGGGCGGTTTACAAGTTAATTATGCAGGCTACACATCACTCCCCCAGCAAGCTGGGTACTCATTTTACCAACCTCGGAAGGATAGAAGGCTGAGTCAACCTTGAACCAGCTACCTGGGATTGAACACCGGGTTGTGAGCACAGTTTTGGCTGCAGTACAGCAGTTTACCTGGTGGCGCTGCAGGTCAATCTGCTGAAGCCTCTGTGTTGCAAGGTCAGAAGACCTGCAATCGTAAGATCAAATCCATGCGACGAAGTGAGCCCCCGTCGCTTGTCCCAGGTCCTGCCAACCTAGCGGTTAGAAAGCATGCAAAAAATGCAAAAATGTGAGTAGATAAATAGGCACCACTTCTGTGGGAAGGTAAATGGCATTCCGTGTCTAGTCACACTGGCCACGTGACCATGGAGGATTGTCTGCAGACAAAAGCTAACTCTATGGGTTGGAAATGGAGATGAGTACCACTGCCTAGACTCGGACACGACTGGACAAATTGTCAGGGGGAACCTTTACCTTTACCTTTACAGCAGTTTAACCACTGCACCACGAGGCTCTTTTACTTTATTTGCTTGGAAACATACTCATTCTTTCCTCTTTTCAAGAAGAAAAATCTCTTTTGGGGTGAAGAGAATAAATCCATCCTCACTGAACACAAGACAAGCCAGGATTTATACTCCTTACTTCTTCACCAAAGTCTTCACTTTGGACCGCCCATGGGGGACTCCGTTTTTTAAAAAAAGAGGTGCCCTTCAGCACTTCCATTTGCAAACAATTCCCTCTCCTCAGACAGCCCAAACCACAGCAACATGCTCAGATCAAATGCTCTCATCATCTTCTGAGGAACAGAAGTTCTCGCAGACTCTTGAGGATCTCAACTGTGGCAGCTGCCAGGAAGGTTAATGAAGAAGATTTGAATTATTTATGCAGGAATATTAAAGAGGTATTAAACCCGAGGAGATGTCAAAAGAATGCCTATTGCCGAGTGATCAAGATAAAGCCTCTCCAACATTTTCCGTTATATGCCGTGTAATTACTAAAACCTGAGCTGATCCTCGGGCAGGGTTTTTCTTTTCAAATACTTTTACGCTGGGAAACATAGGAAGCGCTACATCCTGGGAAAAAAAAAAGCACAAGGGTATAATGTATCTTCAAAGTGAATTTGTCAAAGAACTGAAGGAATAGAAATCTTGCCTTCTAAAGTCAACCAGTTGGATTCGATACCCTATGGGGGCACATGAAACAGTTTCCTGGACAACGAGAGACAATGTGTTGTTTACAACCTGAACCGAGCTATTTATATTACAGTGGACCCTCGACTTACAGACGGCTCGACTTACAGACTGTTCGAGTTACAGACTTCTCTGGCTGCAAAATTTAGATTTGACTTGCAGCCGGAGAATCGACCTACAGACCAGAAAAAACCCAAAATGGAACAAAAATAGAATAAAAACTGCCAGTTGTGGGATTAATCAGTTTTCAATGCATTGTAGGTCAATGGAGATTCGACCTACAGACTTTTCGACTTACAGCCACCGTTCCAATATGGATTAATTCCTTAAGTAGAGGGTCCACTGTAGTGTCGATATTTCAACACCAGGGAAACATTCTTCCCACTATTTTTCATCAGAGCCACTGACCTCCTTTGTAAGGTTAAAGTGAAAGTCAGAGGCCATCATCCTATTGCATTTTCCCATGCATAGGAGAAATATGGAAGTTGCAGAAACCAAGACAACTAGTACACAAGGTGATAGGTGTGTGCCAGACAAGCGCAGGGTCTTGTGCCAACTTATGTGCACCTTACATGCACAGCACACAAACATCACCTCATCAGTTGGAAGCAATTCACTGTGACAGCATCTGTCCTTCCTCTTCTGAGTGTGCAAAAATGCCCTAGGATTCTAGCCAGAGAGTGTAAGAATCATCTCACAGTATCTTTCCAAGCAATTCCTTTGCACAGTTTCGAATATATTTCTGTGCTTCTATTTCGTCTCCACCCATCTTGACAGCTCTTCATCATTTAATAAGCCAGCAATATATTCAATATTTTTTTTAAAGAATCATGAACATTGAAAAGTAGCATATTGAAGACAGACAGATCCCTGATTGGTGTACTGAAGAAAAGGAACCTGGGAGATTTTTGCCATTCTGATCCTCCCTGGACACAAAGGGCAGATATGGGGCAGTGTCACACTTAAATAGGTCACAGTCTGGTGGGTAGTGCTGGGAGAGAGGTGGTAATGGGCAATTTCACTGGGCACCATTTGGCAATTAAGTCCCCTGAATGGGAGCCACAAATCATGTGATTCAAGTATGCAAGTGGGATGGCCTTCCGAGACAGCTTTGGGAGATGGCCAACCTTGGTTCATGAGAATCAGGAGGAAGACGGGCCCAAGAATTTCTCCCCAATTTGAGCTGGCTGGGTTAATACCAGTCATGTACAGTGCTGTTCCAGGCTTGGACTGGACTGGAGAGGGACCTGGTTGGTCCACCTACTGAAGTACCTAGGGTTGATTTTACTACCTTAGGCCCCACCTCACTTCAAGAATTTAAATAATCAATAAAATCATGGTCTGAGTTTCAGCCCATCTCTTGTGTTCCGCTTTGTTCTTTACTGGTTGTGGGGGAAGGATTCCTCTAGCAATGCTGTCTGTCTTCAATGTTCCATCGTGCAGTGCAGGATTAGGGCAAGGTGGGTCCCCAGCATTCCATTTTCTTCATCTGGATCTGAAGCTGAATGACCTGTGGAGTACTCAGGAAAGGTGAGCCATCCGAAAACAGAATTTGTGGCATTACACTACATCAAAGTGTACTGTTCTCTTAAGAGACCAGCTTTAGCACCTCTTTAATTTAGCAGGACTTTCAATGATTTATTTCAGTCCTTCTTGCCTGCTCCAAGCTCATATATTATAGCACTGTTGGTCTTCTTGAATTTTTCTATTACCTTTAAAAGTACCTGGACACCTAAGCATTCAAGGGATTACAAGTTGGCAGTGCTTAGTACTTTACATATATACATATATATACATATATATACATATATATACATATATGTATGTATGTATGTATGTATGTATGTATGTATGTATGTATGTATGTATGTATGTATGTATATGTATATATATGTGTGTGTGTATATATATATATATATATATATATACACACACACACACACACATATATATACATATACACACATATATATACATATATATACAGTATATATACACATACATATACAAACATATATATACACATATATATACATGTATATATGTATATGTATATATATGTGTGTGTGTGTATATATATATATGTGTGTGTGTGTATATATATATATATATGTATGTATGTATGTGTATATATATATATAGATAGATAGATATAGATATAGATATAGATATAGATATAGATATAGATATAGATATATAAAGTACTAAGCACTGCCAACTATATATTAGGTATGGGGAGTAAATTATGCTCAAAGGAAGAAAGCAATCAATGGTAATGTTGGAGTAGAACAAGGCCCCACTTAGGTTCTGAGTTTAAGAGGTCATCATAACAGGATCTAAAAATGTATATTACAATAAGAGTTCTGTAAGTCTCAGTTGTATTTTTTAAAAAGTAACTATTTAGATGCTCCTCATAATCAAAGGCCCTAGGCTATAGTTTACAGTTATTCTCTAGTTGGCCTGTATTTTATTAGCACTGGACATGAAGACAGGTTGATGTTGAAACAGGAGCAGCCATTGAAGAAACAAGGTCTCAGAAGGTGGCTGGGGTATGCGGGGGGAAGTGTAGGTGATCACAATATATTTGGGGAAATCTGTTTCTGTCTCTTTTGTGATTGCTCTTCTTACCTTGCAGCCCAGTCCTGTAATCCTAATAATAAACCATATGAAAATTGTTCTGTGTACTTGGTGCTGTAAAGGATGCAGGAAAAATCCTGCCACAGTTCTTCTGGGTGAAAATGGTATTTAATTCACAAGGGCAATAAGTCATGGATCTCAGTCTTGCTAGCAGTTCTGACCAGTCCTTGGAATATGGAGGCACAGAACAGGTCCATCTTTCATTAAGACTCACTCTCCTAGCTCTGACATCTATAGATGGAGTGAAAGAAGATCCTTTCTTTTCCATGTCATGAGATTACAGCAAGTCAACATGACTTTCGCCACTTAAAGGAGCCCAAAAGCAGGAAGGTCTCTGTCCCACCATGCATATACTTTGGAACACTATGAAGTATTGTTGGGTTAACATCTGTAGGTTGGAGATGGCCTTGTGCCCATGTCATTTATTCTTGTCTATGCAAATAGTCTCAATTTATTTAGAACTGAGATCATTGTTATGCTACAACAGTGCTTAGAAAAGTTATATTTCTATACTATAATTCACAGAATCCCCAGCCGGCATGACCGCTAGAAGTCCAAAACAGTATATATTTTTTTCTTGCTCTGCTCAGGAAAGCTTGCAGTAGTAATTAACAGTATCAGTAATGAGATGTTCAGATGTTATTTATTTATTTAATTTATTTAGAATCTTTCTCCTTAAAAAGGATCCAAGGTGGCTTGCATCTTGGAAAGACAATATGTAAGGCTGAAAACAATGACTGTGCAAGGGTGGTTTTACATCATTAAAAGACAATATTTAAAGCTAAGAACAGTGAGTATAAAGAGGTAGCTTATAGCATTAAAAGACAGCATTAAAGACAAAACAATAAGTTTACAAATATTTAAAAGGAACAAATGAGTACCACTCTTAGAGACGGTAAACTTAAGTAGTACTAAAGACCCAGTCAGAGCAGCAATGCATAACAATCCATCTAAAAGTCACTCTCATGTAGCCAGTCACTGAGGGAAAACTTGCTTGAAGAGAAAGATCTTTGTATGTTTCACACCACATGTACACTTGTTCAAATAGTTATGAGAATCTCTCAGTCTGCACTCATATTTGATTTTTAACTAGGAATTCTGTAAAGCAAAAACATAGGTAAGGTAAAGTTTCCTCTTGATATTTTAGTCCAGTTGTGCCCAACTCTAGGGCACGGTGCTCATCCCAGTCTCAAAGCCATAGAGCCAGCGTTTGTCCATAGACAAGTTTCCGTGGTCACGTGGCCAGTACGACTAGACACAGAATGCTGTGACCTTCCCACTGAGGTGGTACCTATTTATCTACTTGCATTTTTACATGCTTTCGAACTGCTAGGTCGGCAGGAGCTGGAAGCTCACTCCGTCACGTGGATTTGATCTTACGATGGCTGGTCTTCTGACCTTGCAGCACAGAGGCTTCTGCAGTTTAACCCGCAGCAGCACCACCACCTCCCTTTAAAGCAGAAACATGTAGATCAACTAAACACACAGGACAGTATTACTGATGAGTTTGTGTTTTATTTATGCACTTGTGCATTATGACCCTCTGCTAAAGGATGCCTGGAGCACAAATCTTTGGTCTGCTGAGCAGCTAACATAAGACATTCTGGGAAGGATTGTTTTTCAAAATCTCCTAAAATTACTTTGTTATTATTAATCCTGCTAGGTAATGCACGTGGCTTTGTTCAGGTTAAAAACCTGTCAGGAAAATGCTACCTGGTGTTCCATTTCATCTTCCTCCCTGCCTGAACATTCTTTCACATCTCTCTCTCTCTCTCTCTCTCTCTCTCTCTTTGTGTGTGTGTGTGTGTGTGTGTGTGTGTGTGAGTGTCACATGGAGGGAAGAGATCCTGGACATTTGAATTTGCAACTGTGCAACTGGTTACCAGATGGATTATTCAAGGCAATTTACACTGAGTGCTATTTTTCAAACAAGCTCAATATATAATATTAATTACCAATCATCATTATAATAAAATAATCCCATAGGAGTTTTGTAACCTGTAACACGTTTCTGTTCTCTTGGTCATCGCAAGATGGTTATTTTACTGTCATTGTTATGACTATTTTTATTCTTATTGGTAAATCAAAATCAGAATGGAAGGTGAAGAAGATGAGGTTTTGTCGTTTTGTCATGTACATAGCTCGTAGTGTTTTTAATTAATTTTTTTACATAATTAAACAAACAAACACTCTATGGCTACTGGTTGTATGAATAACATGTTTTCCCTTTGAATTGTGAACTAATTTTGGAAGCCATTGCAATTAAATAATTATATGAAAAGAGTTATCAAAGCAAGAGAAAGAACACCTGTAGTGTACCCTGATTCATTATCTTGGAGGAGATCAAAGCATTCTATTTCAGAGTTGTATGAAATAATGAACAGCAAGAGAAATGTACACATTAGAGAGCCCTGAGGTAAAAGGAAATGGTCTTGTTTTGTTTGTAAACATGACTCAGATGTTGCTATTTCGATATAACGGAACTGCACATGTCTATAATCCCACTGAAGTAAAGCAGCATTCTGAAGTCCCACTGATTTTTTAATCCAGAGTTGGCTCTACTCTTAGGCCAAATGAAGCAGTGATCTCAGGTGTCAAATGCTGGGAGGCAACAGGAACATTTTGATGGAGAGAGCTATTCTACTCTGCACTCTTGAAGTTTCACTTCAGATAAGTGTTGATCCGTAACTAAGGCTAAAGAGAACTTCACTTGCCTGTCTGATTATCTTTCATATACTGGATGAGAAGGGGTGCCATCTTTTTATCTGTCACAAGCAACAGAATACCTTGGGCCAGCCTAGTAATAATTCTGTCATTTCAAAATCAGGACTGAGCATTTATGGAGCCACCTAAGTATCACAAAATAATATTTTATTTGAAATAATTTTTTACATAATTAAAAGACAATATTTAAAGCTAAAATAGAGGGGGGGGGAGTTTCTGGGTCTTTGCAAATAATAAGATTGCAGATGGGAGGAGAAATCCAAACAATCATCCTGGTGAGGAACTGAAACTGCAGTTCCAAGATGGAGATTGCAAAGCTGAAGAATCAGCTTTAGGAAATGATCAGTTTTCACTGACAGGGATGTAGAATCAATCGTTTTTCTCTCACTGTATTGATGAAGGACTGTCAGCCGCTCAATGGTCCATTAATAATGAAAAATAATGGTCATCGTAGTTGACCAATAAAGCTTTTACCCAACTGTGATTTGGGATTTTGCACATGGGCTGTACGGCTATGTTTCCTTATAACTGATAAGAGACTGCCAACATTTGGCACATTTTTCATTCGGAGGATGAGTAGGATCAACAATATGTTGTTATACTGCCAGCTTGTTATCTAAGGCTCAGATGTCACTTTCCTTTTCATCTTTGGAAGGTGTTTAGCGATATAACCTTCTGTAAACATTTCTGTGAACAATCTTTGCCAGCTTATCTCCCTAAATAAATAAATAAATTCTCAGCCATGCTGTTATGCTTATGAATGTTCATACCTTTTCCAATAAAGCAACACCTTTCTGGGGAGGTCCCTTGGAAAATCTACCATGTGTGGCTTCTTTCCAAATCATTTGTTTGCAGTCACACTCTTTTGTAGGAGTATTTGTTAAGGTGGCCTAATGAGACACTTGGAAAAGAAGAGAAGCTATTGTGAAGTGGTTCTGAAATTAGGAAGATATATTCAATTCATAGAGCTTCTATTCTGGATAAATGACAGGTGACAGGGCATCGTAGTTAAAAGATTTACAAGAATTAGGGAGACGTGGTGTTTGCCTTCGTGTGCTCTGAGGCTTGACGGTCAAGCAAGGGGCACGAGGGGTGAATGCCACACATGGGCTTAAGTTTTGTGACGTTACAAAGTTCATAGTTACCTTGGTCCAGTCACTGTCATTGAGCTGAACACAACTCTCAATGTTGTTGTGAGTTTAAATTGGTTAAGAGAAATATGCACATCATCTTGGTTCCTTGCAGGCAAGATGGGGTGCAGATGTTAAATGAATAAATAAAACTATTTCGCTCCCACATATTCCAAAATGATGAACCCAGAACAAGTCCCAGTGAACTCAATAGGGGTTTATTTTTGCATTGACTTGACATTTATAGGAGGGTCCCTTCCAGCTCTTCAGCTATGATTAGTATTATTATTATACGTTAAATTTTAATATTTATCTAGATGCTCTTGATTCAGTAGGTCTCGCCTAGTTGGCATCAAGAATTGGCTCTAGCCCACTGGGTGCTTTCCTGATGTTGTGGCTTGTGGAGGTGCAAAGGATATTTGGTTATGTTCAGCTACTCACAAGCAGGTCTGGTCTCATTGTAGAGACAATGTGTCCATCTGGATCCAAGAGGTTATATACCTTTAAAGAGGGTACAGTGACCTTGGAAGAGAAAATAAGAGATGTTAAACCACAGTTAAAAGAAATGCCAGAACTGTCTGCACTGAGGGCAATACCAGATAATATAAAGGGGATGATGTGTCACCCAGTAAGCTATGTAGCTACAGCAGCTAGAAAAACTGAGGTAAAAAATCGAACTATTGCTCTGGATGTTGTTTTCCCTTTCAAAATATGGAAGAAAACAGAGTCACAGAAACGAAAGAAGCACATTGAGAAAATGGGAGAAGTGAACGGAATGTATACTATTTTAGGCCTGTCAAATGTATTTCTAAGACAAAAGGAGGGTGAAAGAGGGGATGTATCTTACAACTGGTCTTGGTGTTCGGATGGTGTTGGAATAACATAGATTTAAGCTATAATATAATTACAAGTTGAAAGCTAGGGGGTAATCAAACAGTTAAAAAAAGAAGTTAGAAAGATGAGCTCTTATTGGAATATGAACAGATTATATGTTTATATACTTAATATGAAAAGATTGAATGATTATATATTTGATGTTCTCTTATCCGCAAAACCCTTTTTCCACCCCTCCCACCCCCTTGACCTTCTGTATTCCTTATCCTACCCTTAATAGTTTTGGAAAAAAAAAGAGGGTACAGTGACCTTGTCTCTCAAAGAGGCAGCCATCAGACTACTCCTAAGGAAACCTAACCTGAACTCCAGAGATGAAGGCCAATGTAGGCTAGTTACCGGCTTCTCTTTCGTGGGCAAGAGACTGAACAAATAAAGCCAATTTTCTGGATTCATTTCAATTCAGTTTCAGATCTGGATGAAGTCATTCTTCAAGATGACTGCCTGGTCATCTTGAAGAATGAGCTGTCCTGGGAGAGTAAAATGGGCTGTGATGCTATTTGCTATCTTAGATCTCTCAGTGGCTTTTGATTCAATTGACCATGGCACCTTTCCAGCTATGTCGTTTGAGAGGAGATACAGGTTCAGTGTTCCCTTTTCTACTTGGATGGCCTATTCCATAAAGTGGTACTGGGGGATTATGTGGTGTCCGTCCTATGGGATCCCTCCTGGTTCTATTTTATCCCCAAAATCTTTAATATCTGTATGAAACCACTGGCAAAAATAATCTGAGTAGCATACTGAAGTGTCACCTATACACATGTATGTATGCATCCAGCTCCATTTCTCATCTTTACTTAATACAAAGCAGGCAGTGTTCTGAATCAGTGCTTTGACCGGATAGTGGATGGCACGAGGGCCAAAACTCTACAGTTCAATCCAGACGTGAAAGAGATACTTGATGTGGGCGGTTTATTTTGTCAGTTGATTTGGCATTTATCTGTTGTAGGGAGTGTTGCATGGCACTGCTTTTTGTAAGTGTTCTCAACTCTCTGAAAGTCATTTGGAAGTACAGGTGTTCTTGATGGGTTGATCATTTCCTTTTTAGTAATATGGGTAAGGTAAAGGTAAAGGTTCCCCTTGACATTTTTAGTCCAGTCATGTCCGACTCTAGGGGGCGGTGCTCATCCCGTTTTTCAAGCAGTAGAGCCAGCGCTTGTCCGAAGACAGTTTCCATGGTCACGTGGCCAGCGTGACTAGAGAATGCCGTTTTACCTTATAATTTACAAAGTAATATGGGTAGATAACACCAATTGCAATCCAGCCTATTATTTTCAAGCCCTAAATGTCTCCTCCCATAGTTGTCTGTTGGGTCGTCTCCTCCACGTTGCTTCAGCAGATGAGGTGAGGTGGGTGGGCATTTTTTTAATCTTCCAAGCCATTTAAAGAAATAGTTTAATGTGTTTAGATCTTTGTACTGTTATCTTACTGCTGTCTTTAATTTGATTTTATAGGCTGTAGTGTTCAGGCTTTGCTGCTGGTGCTATATTCTTTTTCTTTTTCCTTGTTTAATCGATCTTTTACTATGCAGTGCTCAAAGAGCTCTGCTTTGCATGTGGTTTAAAATTTCAAAAACTAAAATGATTCTAAATACATAATGTATATTTAAAAAATTACACCGATTCATTACAAAAGCAACAAATACAGTGGTACCTCGCACAGCGAGGTTAATCCATTCCGGATTAACCCTCGCTGTGTGAAACATCACTGTACAGAAGTAAAAAAGCCATTGAAACGCATTAAACTATGTTTACTGCGTTCCAGTCGGCATGTTTACTTACCGTACAGCGATGCCGGCAGCCATTTTCGCGCCCTCCCCTTGCAGAACGAGGGCGCGAAAATGGCTGCGGTCAGCTGTCCGGCGGGTCCAAAATGGCCGCCGGAACAGCCAAAAGGGGCCGGGGTGCAGCGTTTTCGGGCCCTTGGTAAGCAAGTGGAGGGCACGAAAACGCTGCCGGAAGCCCCGAAATGGCTGCGCGCAGCGTTTTCGCGCCCTCCCCTTGCCTACCAAGGGTGCGAAAACGCTGCGCCCCGGCCCCTTTTGGCTGTTCCGGTGGCCATTTTGGACCCGCTGGACAGCTGATTGTCGGGTCGCAAAGCGAAGGTCAGTAAGCGAGCAGCTTACCGACCTTCGCTCTGCGATTTCCTGCCTATACGGGCACTGTTTTGCGATTGCATTTGTGATCGCAAAAACGGCCTCATAGAGCGAATTCATCGCTCTACGAGGCGCCCGTTCTGCGAGGCACCACTGTATTGTGATTGCATGCAGCTCTATTCTTTCTTGCCCTTTCTGCATTTAATTATTACAATAATGAGCATTGTGCTTTTTAAATTAAAAGCAGTGACAATGACATGAATGTTGAGTCACCGTTGCTAGCCTTGATCATGGAAACAACTCAACTTGGTTCTCGTCTTTCTCTCCCCACTCCGCTTCCCTCACTGCTTTGCCTTGCCCTTAAGTCATCATTAAAGATAGGCTGCATAGGCTTGTGATTTCAAAATCATGACTTATTAAACTGCCAATTGTTTGTTTTAAAAAGGATCACTGGAAACACTAGCTTTACGGAACTTCCTGGGAACTTAAATTAAAATCAATGAGAAGTGCATGACTAACATCCCCCGTGGAGTTCTTTGAGAGTTTAAGGGCTATTTTTAATTTGCTGGTTACTGGACTGCTTGATCCACTTTAGAGACTAGAGGCTTATGAGATGCTGACTTCAGTAATTTCAACACTATGTCCTCCATTAAAACTATGGTAACATAGGATCAGTTAAAATACGGCTTGTTTTCCATAGTTCTCCTCTTTAGATTTAGGTGGAATACCAGGCATAGCTATATTACAAGAGTTTGACTGTGTTCTGAACAACTGACAGGAAAAGTGGGACTGGCTCTACAATTAAGCCAAGTGACGTCATGCCTCTGGTGACAGATACAAGGGGACCCCAGCAATGTGTTGCAGGAGAGCAACATTATTTTATTTATTTATTTATTGGACTTCTATCCCACCCATCTAGATCAAAGGTTAGTCCTCATGATGCCTTGTTTTACCTCTTCTAAGCTAGCCCATTGCCAACAGGTATAGTAGGAAATGTTGTTCTCATTGATGAATCTGGTACAATCATCTGGAACTTCAATTGACTTTGAATAAAAGGTGGTGCCATCTTGTTTTCTGCCTCAGGCAGCAAAGTGTTATGGTCCTGCATGAAGGCAGAGCATTATGAACCAAGCAAAGATTTGTTAAGACCCACTGGAGGTTGCCTTAGAGTGAGTCAGATGACTCTGGCCCAGCTAGGGTAGCAATGTCAACATTGGCTGGTAGTGGCTCTCCAGGGTTTCAGGAAAGAAAACTTCCCAAACAATGGAACCAGGAGCTTTCAACAAACCAAGCATATACAGTACTCCAGTTCCCGCTTTGATTTCAGTAAGGAAGCATGAGCTCAAATGTCTTCCATTGAAATTAGCAAGATAAATATATTTGCACATTGTTGGAAATAAAGATCTACATGGCAGTGCTTAACGTTTCCCTCCATACTTTCCGTGTAGTATCATTTTCATTACGGGAAATTAAAATGATTGGTCACCAGTAGAGGAGTCACTCAATACCCCATTATTCTTGACAGTTGCCCCATTGTGTAGAGACAGAATCACTGGCTTCCTGTAGGGATATCCTGCAAATGGTTGGTGAACATCTTTGGGAACTCTAGCATATGCAGACAATAGTGGGAAGGGCCAGCATTGGGAGGGCCAGAATTACTGGACATCGACTGAAGTTGTCCCCCTGTACCTAAAGCCTTGAGATAGAACCCCTGTACTCTTTCCCCCGTGTGGTTCTTTATTCATTTTCCAGCCTGAATAGGCGAAGGCCAAGAAGGGAAAAGAAATCACAAAGCAAAGAAATCCTGGAGAGGATTAGCAGAGGTTTGGGGATAAATCCATAGATCCCTGGATCTGGCACTGTGATTGTGTGTGTGTCAAGTTAAACTGGGCAAACAAAGAATTTCAGAAGAATCTATGTTGAAACAGAAAACATGGGAGTGTATATCCCTGGAATTTTTTTTTAAATTAAAGACAATCAAACTCAAAGCAGTCTTTTCTAGTTTCCCAGCTGCTTGAGATTACACCACAGACCAAGCAACCAAGACTGATGAAAGACTGACTGATGGGTTGATGAAAACTTTGGTCCCAAAATTCTGCTTGGCATCAAACTGGGGAATGTGGCTTGGAAGGCTGTTGAATAACAGTTTTTTTCTACTGCAACTCAGATGCTTTTGAAACTTTCCATTTACCCAGTTCAACTCAGTAAACACTCATATAATCCTTTCAGTTTCTCTATTATTTGCCACTTTTGTTTGTTTTTTTCCTTGATACACTGCTATAATGTGGATTCATTACAAATGTATCAACAGAAATGATCATCTTAGAATCAATTTTGGCTTGGGCATATTGTTATCCCCAACCAATTTGGAAATGCTTATCTCCCCCTCCCAAGGATTAACAAATATAAATCTTCTTTTTCTGTAGCATCCCTGAGAGGCACACTTTAAAGCAGGCTTGATTCACGATTCTGCAGCATGCTTCAAATCCCATCAAAAAATACCCTGAGTCCTTAGATTAGCGCTTGATGAGGTAGCTACCGTAACTGATTGCTGAGACCAGTTGCTTGCATACCACGTCCCTCTGCCTCTTTTACAAGCCAGGATTTTGTTCCCAGGAGTATATCCTTTGCTTTCTGAGGCCATCAGTATTCAAGAACAGAAAGGCAGATAGGTACAAGAGTCTAAGGCAGTCTCCATTTAACAGATGCCTCCCATTAAATACTGTGCTGTTAATCAAGCCAAAAGAATTCTACCTAATCCTTTTGCATAGGGAATGAGGAAGAAGGAAGAAGACCAGGTGCTTTCTTTTGTTGCTGTTTATAAATGGCAACGATACAGCAGAGAGACCCATCCATCCATTTCTGCTCATATTCACAACCACCTGGAAGAGCGACACAAAGCTGTATCACAAAACTGGAGCAATAGGTCTCCCTTAATACTGACTGGGAATTTAGCCTGTAGACCACTCAGCATTGTACTCCCCCTCCTTCCCTGTTCATGCTGGCACATTTGGAGAGGGGATGTAGCTCAACGGGAAAGCCCAGGTTTTTCCTCCAGAAAGTCACAGATTCGCTTCTCAGCATCTGCAGATCGGTCTAGGGAAGAATCCTTGGACAGCCACTGCTGATGAGGTTTAGCTGAGTGTAAGGCAGCTTCTTTATTTATTTATTTATTTATTTATTTATTTATTTATTTATTTATTTATTTATTTATTTACTTACTTACTTACTTACTTACTTACTTACTTACTTACTTACTTACTTACTTACTTACTTACTTACTTATTTATTTATTGAATTTATATGCTGCCCACTCTACCCAGAGGTCTCTGGGCGGCTTACAATAATTAAAATTCAATACAATAAAAATAAAATAATTAAAATACAATTAAAATACGATTAAAGTACAATTAAAATTGCCATCATCAGGACCCACAGTTGATGTTATTTCAATTAAAAGCCTTCTGGAACAGGAAAGTTTTGACCTGGCGCCGAAAAGTCATCAACGTCGGCGCCAGACGAATTTCAGTTGGGATGGCATTCCATAGTCTGGGGGCAGCTGCCGAGAAGGCCCTTTGTCTGCAAGCCATCCCTCTTACCTCCTTGAGGGATGGCTCTTTCAAAAGGGCCCCCTGGCTAGATCTTAACTGCCGGGTAGGCTCATATGGAAGGAGGCGGTCCTTCAAGTATCCAGGGCCCAAGCCGTTTAGGGCTTTATATGTCAAAACAAGCATTTTGAATTGGGCCCAGACAATTCTTATGTGTGTATGTTCTTCAACACTTCTGACCCATGCACCAAATTTGGGGCCCTGCATCTGCACTGGTTCTTGGACATATATCTGGTGAGCCATGACAATCAAGAGTCTCTAGTCTTTGGGCTGTCAGAAATAATTGATCTGTCATCTGGTGTCACAGGATGGTTGAACATCCAAATACATGTCTCTGTACCTGTTTAGTCGACCTTTTGGGCATCTGGGAGTGATGAAATTAGCCTAGCCATGCTGGCTCCCAAGCCATGGTAAGCTAGGCATGCTTTACCCTGGTCAAAACCTCTTGATTTGTCAAGCTCAGATGTCCTCTATACTTGAGAAATAGTTGATAATGTAATGTCCAAGGATCTGCTTTGCATGGCGATGGTCTTAGGATAGTCTTTGCTTCCTCCGTTAAGCAGACTCTTGGGTGCATAGTACCAGAAATGACCTGTGGTTCTTGGAGAGGTGTTCTCCAAAGGTACTCTTTAAGACATAAGACATAAGACATAAGAAATTTATTTGTCATTGCGCTCACAAGTGGGTGCAACGAAATGAGGTGCTCTTCCCCAAGGTAAAACTGGAAAACACTACAAAAAAAAGTTAAAATATACACAACTTTCACCATCCAAATATAGATACCCCGTTTTCTCTCAGCAATTAAAATCCACCAAAAACCTATGGCCCCACATTTAAACTCAATACTGCACTTGGGTAAAAACTGTTCTTGAATCTGCTTGTCCTTGCTTTCAATACCCTGAATCTCCTTCCTGATGGTAATAGTTTAAAGAGCTGATATCCCGGATGAGAGGAGTCTTTCAGTATGTTAGATATCTTTCTCTTACATCTGTTCTTATACAATTCTTCCAAAGAGGGGAGTGAACAGCCAATGATGTTTTGGGCCGTCTTAATCACCCTTTGAATTGCCTTTTTCTCTGCCACTGTGCAGCTCGTGAACCATACACAGAGACAGTAGGATAATATGCTCTCAATCGAACTCCGATAGAAGGTGATTAACAAACTCTCAGTCAATTGTTGCTTTCTAAGAATCCTTAGAAAATACAACCGTTGTTGTGCCTTCCTGATTAACGCAGCGGTGTTTGCACTCCAAGTCAGGTCATTTGTTATGATAGTCCCAAGAAACTTACATTCAACCACCTGTTCCACACAAACTCCATCTATATACAGTGGCTGAATGTCTGCTCTTTTTTTCCTATAGTCCACTATGAATTCCTTGGTTTTTTGGATGTTAAATAAAAGATTGTTTTTTTTGCACCAGTGGGATAGCTGTAATACCTCGTCCCGATACGCAGACTCATCATCCCCAGAGATAAGTCCTACTAGTGTAGTATCGTCTGCAAATTTGATAATCCTATTACTGGGATGGTTATTGGTGCAATCCGATGAATAAATGGAGAACAGTAGTGGACTAAGGACACAGCCTTGTGGAGTGCCAGTGCTGAGTATCTTGTCAGTAGAGATGTAGTCATTCAGTTTAACCCTTTGTGGACGATTTGTTAAAAAATCCAAAATCCACAGACAGATAGAATCTGGAAAATCAAGATCTTTAAGTTTGTCTATTAATCTGTGGGGTATAATGGTGTTAAAAGCAGAGCTAAAGTCCGCGAACAGCATTCTTACATAATTCCCTTGTGTTTCCAAGTGGGATAAAGCCATATAAAGCACAGTATTGATCGCATCCTCGGTTGATCTATTTTCTTTATAAGCAAACTGAAGCCCATCAAAGGGATGAGGAAGGCAGGAGATAATATATTTCCGAACTAACTGCTCAAAGCACTTCATTAAGATTGAAGTTAGTGCCACCGGCCTGTAGTCATTCGGACTGTTTGTAGGCAACTTTTTAGGCAGTGGAACAATGACGGAAGCCTTGAGACAGACAGGAACTGCGCATAGTGTCAGGGATCTATTAAAAATTACAGTCCATATCCCGGCTAGCTGATCAGCACAGTCTTTTACCACCCGACCAGGAATTAAGTCGGGTCCAGCTGCTTTTTTTTTTTATTTTCTAATGAGCCAGTGTTTGGTCTCTGCAAGTGTCTCATTTTTCTTTCACGTTCAATTCTCATCCACTAGGATGTTTTACATACATTAAATAAGATATGGATATTTTTTTGTCTACATCAGAGTTCCTGTGTACTGAGGGTTGTTAGGGTTAGAATTGTAGTTAGGGTACAATTTGGTTTCAGTGTACGTGGATTGCGTTTTCTCAACCCACTGAGAATTTCAGTCCCCACCCTACTCCCTAAATGGAGTCAACCTACAATCTCTCTACCTCTCAGCTTAATGGGTCACTTAAAATGTCAGAAAACTTTTTTGTTCCAATAAGTAACATTGACTGGATCAAATGTCTAGACAATTTTGTCCTAACGTTCCCTCCCTCCCCCTCCTGCATTTGTGCGTGTATATAATGTGGTGCCCAAGCCTCCCTAAGGAGAGCTTAGCACTCGGTCGGAGAGTTCGACAGGCCACTTACCTACCACCTTTACTCTGAGGCAAGTCCCAAGACCTCAGCAGTGCATAGTGTAAGCCCTTTGAACAAGTCTGTCCTTAAAAGAACTCTTTACTTTTACCCAGTACTTTGCAAGTACTGACACATGGGCTTTGTGATTCCTTAGAATTCACAACAGCTCAGTTAGATAGGACTCTTAAAGATAGCTAGTTTGTGGCCCTCTCCACTCCCTAGATTTAGCCAGATCCTGTTGTTCAAGAGACCAGTCCTGTCGTAAGAATTTTTATAATTATTTTTATTAAAAAAATAGCGTTTCATAGAATCAGTTTATATTGCTCAAGCTTTAGCATAAGGAACATATTCAACGATTATTACAATAAATAATCCCCATTAAAATAAAAAAATACTACTAAGCTGAACTAAGATGGGTTAGCCCCACCTTCTTCTTTCTCTTTATTTACATTCTCTCTCCTTCAAGCCACATGCTCAAACCATCAAGTTCTTTTTGTCTCCTATCATCATGGAATCGAACTTCTCACACATAACCCATCATCCATTTTCTACATTCTCTAACTCCTCCCTTCTTCTTGACACTTCATGGCCTTTAACCAATTAGCCTCAAAGGGTAGTAACACCTTCCTCCGCCCTCAATTCCCATGGAAATCCAGGTGTTTTATCTCTTCTTCAATTAGATCAGAATGTTGAGTCTTCCACGGGCCTCTTTGTCCGACCTTCAGCTTTATCTCGATCCACACTGTACTGGTCTTCAGAAAAACTCTCTCATAGCACTTAGAAAACACATTCCAATGTCTCTCAAATCATCTTCATACAGAACCTGTCTGACTCCATCTTATATTTCTCTGACTACATACCCTACACTGCTTCAACTCCATCACATATAATTCTTCAGTTGTCAACTAGGAATGGAATTTTCATATTTCTAGGCCTAGAAATTCCTCATTCTGGCAGGTTTCCTCACTTACACACACCTTAGAAGTGCCTGAATGTAGCTCACCTGGGATGAAAGGCCTAAAGTGGAAGGCTTTGAGGTTTAGCTAGATGTCACTCGGCCTAACTTCCTGTTCAGAACGGAAGTTTCCAGGTAGCACAGGGGCAAGCATGAAAATCTCATCCTTACTAACAACATCTCAGAGTGGCTCCCTTTTGTGTCTACACCTGTGTAAATTTTACAGCAAAATGTGACTTTTTGGGGATTAAAATATCCCAGTTTGGTGAATGAAGGTTAAATCTGACTCATAACAGCTTGATTCCATTTGGCACTTTGTTTTTTGTTTGTGAGGAATAAAAGTCATGTGCTGTCTTTGCTGCTGTTTTAGAACAGTTTGTATTGCTACAATATGTTTGGCTGTTTCCGCCACATGAATAAATACAATAAATCTGAAATATCTGGATGAAAACCCAGGAAGGTGCGTGACACAACAGCTGCTTTCCAGTTAAATTCCAATTCTTGTTGAAAAAAACCCTTAAAGTATGAAGCTGAAGCCTCACCGTTGTGTGTTCAGGCATAATTGTGACCTTAAAGAACAGTAAACAAGGTGCAAGGAATCCCTTGGGAAGCAGCCTCTTCCCAAAGCTGAACTTGAAGTGGCAGGAGAGAAGGGACTCATAGTTGGACCAAGATGCTTTGCTGGGAGTGTGGAAGCTGCTCTTATACTGAAAAAGACCATTGGTCCCTGTGACCGACTATCACTGCAGCTGACTAGTAGTGACTTCCCAGGATTTCTGTCAGGATTCTTTCTAGCTCTCAAGGAGATGCTGGGGAGCTTGTGCATGCAGCACACGTCCGATCCACTGAGCCATGGACACTCGCCAAACCAGATGCTTCTTTGGCTCTATTCCATGCTAAACTACACAGCACTGAGGGTCAGTCCGGTTGCTCTCGTATCTGAGGCTCTTGTGACAGAAAAACCCCTCTCCCTTCCACTATAATAAAAACACAGTAATATTACACCAACTGACTCACACTATGTCGTGAATTCATAGCAGTCCAAATCAGCTGCCTGTGGCTATCTCACTCTACCAAAAGATAAGTCTTGCCCTGATTTTATTTTATTTTTCCCTTTCTTTCTTTTGTTTTTAATTCAAACATACTTTCCCATACTAAACCAGAGGCAGAGCAGGAAGTGGCTGGCTCGCCATTTTTTTAAAGTTATATTTTTAAAAATCTCATTTGGAGGAAGTGGTCTGCAATGATAGAGTCTGTTGTTCTTACTCGTATCCCTGCTCCTACTTTCTCTAATTCTGTGACTGTAAAAAAATCTTAATGATTGGGCAACTCTACAAAGGCAAAGATTATCAATATTCTTCCTCTCAGTAGTCTAGGGCATACATTTGGTAATACCAGAAGTGACCATAAAAGAAACTGTCAAGAATCACAGGAAAGGGCTCAATATATGGTGTTTTTTCCTCTATATAGTTATGGATATTAATAGGTTTCTGTGTTGTCTCTCCTATAAAAATGAATAATGGAAAGCTAGTTTTCCCCCAATTGTCAACTATATTTATTTTTATTTATTTGTTCCATTTTTACCCTGCACATCTAGATTCGGGAATCTACTCTGGGCATCTTACAGAATATAATGATAAAAACAGCATTAAAATAACTTTGATCATAAGAGCAAAAAGATCAATAACAATCTTTATATAAAGATTGTTATGACTAAGATCATTTTGGATTTTGCTCCTGTCTTCCAAGGTATCAGCTATTCCACACAATTGTGTCATTTGCAAATTTGATAAGTAATTCCTCCACTCCTTCATCCAAATCATCGATAAAAATGTGGAAGAGCACTGGGCCCATGAGCGAGCCTTGAGGTGCCTCACTTGTTGCCTCCTCCTACTTTAAGAAGAAACCATTGATAAGTACTCTATGAGTACAATTCTGTAATTAACTGTGTATACATCAGGCAGTTATTCTGTCTAGCCCACATCTAGTTACAGTAGTTTGTTAATCAAAATATCATGGGGAAGATATATTACATCTATAGCATTCCCACCATCTACCAGGGAGGTTGCCCAATCAAAGAATTAGATAAGATTAGGCTGGCAGGTTTTGTTCTTGACAAATACACATTGGCTTGCAGAGTGACTGCTTTATAATCTGCTCCAGAATTTTCCATGGTATTGGTGTCAGGGAACAAGGAGATGCCATCTAAGCTGTTGTGACAAGTAGCTATTTCTTCCTTGTCATCCTTCATGAATTTTAGGACCCCTCTATACACTTCTGGATTAATTGCCAGTTGTTATGAGGCAAGCATAGGCAATGGCTGTTTCATTTAAATGCTGTTTGTTGACTTCCTGAAGGCAACTGAAGAAAAAGGAATGTTGAACTCAGTGGACCTTTATTCTGATCCTTTAGGGCAGTGGTCCCCAACCTTGGGCCTCCAGATGTTCTTGGACAATAACTCCCAGAAGCCTTCACCTCTACCTCTGCTGGCCAGGATTTCTGGGAGTTGAAGTCCAAGAACATCTGGAGGCCCAAGGTTGGGGACCACTGCTTTAGGACTTTCCTTGTGATCTTCTTTAAAGGACATCTAAGCTAGCAGCCATTTTTATATATTACACCTATTGTTATTGCCGCTTTAAATATCCTTTAAAGATGAAAACAAGAAGATAAGCAGCAGTAACATTATTCTATTGCTGTTGCTTATTACTATTATTTTTTTTTATCATATTACTTTTTACAAATTAAAGTTTCTGTTTATAATCTGATGCATTAAACATCAGTTGTTACAGAACAGGAACCATTAAAATATAATTAATTATGCATTGTGTGAACAAGTGCTACCTTTGTTTGTAAAATGAAGCATTTATAAAAAGTGCCTTAGTCATACTGGCCCACTGACTTCTTTGGCTGAAGTTGACTCTGATCTGTTTTGGTTGCTCCAAAATTCATCAGAGCCTCAACTACAAAGCATTGTCACCGACCCAGAATCGAAGCAGGTCAACCCCGACCATCCTAATCGGCAGCCTCAGGGAGTTTTCATTGAGCTCTAGAGCTGTTCAACTCAGCCAAGCCCATCTGAAAGTAATTAGTTTTCCACCACTAAGCTTGGAAGCAGCCAAATGGTTTTGTGGAGATCTGCCAAGCTAAAGAAAGAACAGGGCCATGAATATCTTATAAATGAAAGAAAGGGGAGGGGTGAGAAAGGGAAGGCTTAGCAAATTTGTGGGTTCTGCAACATAGAAGAATATGGGAGATTTTTGAGAACCTCTGCAAGTTAAGATAATTATTTTCCCAATTCACCATGTAAGCTTTTAGAAAGCTCTCCCCTCCATATGGTGCCAGGCGACATCTGCATGTTCTGCATAGACATTTTTAAGGTATAAAGTAAGAGTCTATAAAGTTCAGGGTTGATCCAGTTGATTTCACACTATGCTCAAGCCGCTGCTGAGCCAAACTTCAGCAGCGCGGCTCATCTTTGACTCCCTCTCCAGATAGCAGGAGACTTCTGGTATCACGAGATTGGCATAGGAGGAGGGGGGGAAATGTTAGTTTATTTAAGTGCTGTTCCCCCCTCTCCCCTTCCTGTTATTTCCCTGACACCCACCCACCTGCCCTTTATTCTAGTGTGAGTTTATCTGGTTGCCTTTGGGGCCGGATAGGAATTTTTGACCTGTATCCTGGTTGGCATTTGGATATGAAGATTTTTTTTGCCCATGCCAACAGGTAAGTTGGCATGTTTACAGGTGAAAAATTGGTCATACTGGCAGGTAGTGCAGATATAACAGGTTTTGTTGGAGAGTCCCACTGCAATCTCAGGTAAGTTATAGCCCATCAAACCTTCCAGCACTGCGGATCGTGCGATTACAGTGCTTGGCGGGGGGGGAGACGCACTGGGGCCACACCCGGACCAACAGTCAACAAGCAGAAGCTGGCTTGAGGCCCGGGGGTGGTCAAATTGGGGTCGGCCGGGTTCTCGCTGTCTTTAAGTTCACGAAAACCTGGGGCCAGGGACTCGCCCATTTGTTGCTTAAGGGGTCCTTTGAGACCTCTGTCCTTAAACCTGATTCCGCATTACGGCAGGACCTCCCTTTGCCAACGGATGGCAACATTGATTATGTTTAATAAACTGTAGCTCATGATTAACCCATAATTCTTGTCTCGCATCTTCATTCCGGGGATGGGATGGCAAAGTTAATTGTTCATTGCACATGGAAACCATATACACATTCACAGGTACTGTTTTAAATACTTTAACCCGGCAATTTATCTAAACCAGACTGAATGACTTCTACAAGTTTTACCTAGGTTCATTCACTGTTTAAGAACTCTTTGTGATGTTGACAGAGCTTTTATTTATTTTTTTCTAAATATACAGTATATTCTTCCTTTTTACTGAGATTTATTTTTTTTTCCAATACCATTATCGATCCTGAATATTTGTTAAATTCTATGGGAGCATATCAATATTTCAGGGAAATGCAGATAGTAAGTTGAACAGAACATAGCTGAGATCAAGGTGGTAAGAATTGAGTCATGGGGCTGGAAGGCTTATGCACAGGTTAGGGAAATAAATATTCTTGACATTAGTAAATATCAGTGAAATGATAATATAATACAGTGGTGCCTCACTTAACGAGCACACCGTTTAACAACAAATCCGCATAGCGACGCGTTTTTTGCGATCGCTAATGTGATCGCATTGCGATGTTTAGATAGGCTAAACACTGCATTGCGATGATCGGTAAGCGTTTCACTTACCGATCTTCGCATTGCGATGTTTGCGGAACAGCTGATTGGCGGTATTAAAATGGCCACTGGGTGCCCAAAATGGCTGCCGCAACCATTTTTGCGTGATTTCCTCGCTTACCAAGGCGGCGAAAATGGCGGCACTATGGAGGATCTTCGCATAACGGTGAGTTTTCACCCCATAGGAACGGTGAGTTTTCCCCCCCGCATTGCGATGTTTCCGGATAGCGACGATTAATCCAGAACGGATTAACGTCGCTATGCGGGGCACCACTGTATTAATAATAACCTTTGAACTGCAGGGCTGGAAGGAACCGTATGGATCATCGAGTCCAGCCTCTGTCAAAGAGGCACAGCCTCCAGTTCCACTATCCAGATCAGTGAATTCATTAAACATTGGAGAAACGACAGGGAACCCTCAATATGTGTAATGTACTCCCGGAATTTGTTTCTTTAAACTTTAAAGGTTGCCCACATATGCTGCTTTGCAAGCACCCATGAATATGCAGAGCAGATCTATTTAGTAATGATGATGATGATGATAAGCCATTAACTCCTTTCCAGAGTTTTCTAGAGAATGAGTAAGACGTCCATCCTTCTGGGAGTGGTCTGGAATGATGTCACTCACCCAAGGCCATAAAGACCAGGTCTTCTCCCTGGGTGGCACTATGGGAACTGAATTCCCAGCCTCTGGTTCCAAAACTAGGTACCCAGATCATGGAGGTATCCAACTGTTTGGCACACCAGACTTCACCATAGTTTTGCTGGACATTAGAAAAAAAAACTTGTGCATTAAACACTTCCTGAAAACTGAGGAGGCAGAGTTTTGATAAAAAAATAGCATACAATAAATTTCATGCTATAACTATACACAGCGATTCAAGGGGGGGGGGGACCCTATGTCCCGGTGATCTGTATGCCTACCTGCTCAGTGCTTTGGGGTCAAAATATTGAGGAGCAACAGTAATGTCAAGGCCCTTTCTTGTGATGTTTCTTCATTTTAATGCAGGTTTTAGAAGCTCAGCTCTTCTCAGAGAGAGATAGAGCGCCTTTGAATAGAGAGCCATCCTATGCAAAGTAAGCCAAAATGTGGGTCTACAAAATGCAGTATCAAAAGGACTAGCCACAACAAGGTGAATTGGTTCATTTACTAAACAACGTGCACCGGAGACCTTACTGCAGAGATGGAGAAACATTGGATTGGTATCTGAGCTGTGAAAAGGGAGAGATATGGTGGTATCACTTGGTGACATTAAGCTCTCAGATACAAGCTTTAAAATGTATAGAAATGAGATAATGGGTTTAAAAACAAAATTAAATATCAGTTCTGTGATTGTAATTGAAACAGGTTAGATGATTAGGAGCCCAGCCTCCAGTTTTGGGTGTGGGAGGCCACTGTGCAGGGGGCTCATCTGCTCTTCCCAAATGTCATTGCTGCTCATCTGCTGCCGAGAGAAAGAGGGAAGGAGGGAGGGAGAATAGGAGATACAACAAAGAGAGTAACTGAAAGGAGAAGCAGGAGCAAAATCCAGGTGCCAGTAATGACCCACTCCTTGTATGGGTGTTAGTGAGGCTGATGCCTGATGTTGGACTTCAAGGCATGGGCACAACTTTCACTATGCATCACAGTTACAAATCATATATAATCAGACTTGCAGACATTGCTTTCCTGGTTCCTGGAAAGAATCCATCATGAAGTAGAAAGATGAAAAGCAGGAAATGAAAGAGAGAGAGGGAATGAGTGAGGGAGCTCACCTCCACTCAGTCCTGAATTTGGGAATATTTAAAATGCAATTTAAGGGACATGGTGGCGTTGTGGGCTAAACCGCAGAAGCCTGTGCTGCAGGGTCAGAAGACCAGCAGTCGTAAGATCGTAAAATCGAATCCACGCGATGGAGTGAGCTCCCGTCGCTTCATCCCAGCTCCTCGCCAACCTAGCAGTTCGACAGCATGTAAAAATGCGAGTAGATAAAAAGGTACCATCTCGGTGGGAAGGTAAAACGGCCCTCCCTAGTCACACTGGCCACGTGACAACAGAAACTGTCTTCGCTGACAAGTGCTGGCTCTACGGCTTGAAAAATGGGATGAGCATCGCCCCCTAAAGGCGGACACGGCTGGACTGAAAATGTCAAGGGGAACCTTTACCTTTACTTAAAATGCAATTTAACAGTTGTCTTGGAGAGACATGGGAGCATGCTGCATCAAAAGTGCTCACATAGACCTCATAAGCACAGGCCTCTGAATAGATCTCCCTATAGATGTTTAAAGGCCACCTCTCAAGGACGCTCGACTAGCTTTTTCCAGATCCTACAGCATTGCTGATATTTTTCTCACTCTTGGAACATTCTAATCTTTTACGCTCTCGTTATCATAACATGGACAAGAAGGATTTGTGACAGGAGAGCCTCTGCATTTGGAACTTACCAGAGTGATAAATGGGCGCCTGAGAAATGGGAAAAGAGAAAGCAGAGGTCTCATATCGTCCATGGTTTTGTTTTGTTTTTTAAATTGGTGCATTCATGCTAGCAAATTTACCACAAAGCTGTGAATATTTATTTAGTACCCCTCCCCATAATAGTTTTTCTAATAGAGAATTATTTGGGGAACAATGAGAGACATTTGTAAATTAAGCAGATAAGCCCATTGGCCAACAAGGAATGTTTTGTTCAACACAAGAATTCTATTGTCCATTGCTCTAGTTGTCAAGAGCCCAGGGAGCTGAGGATTTATGAGGATGTTACAATGGTCCTTTCACTGGGCAGGCGAAGAAGCTGTGAGATTCGGTTCCTCTGCTTTTCAGCTTCTAATCTTTTTATCATGCAAGGACAATGCAGGCTTCAGATGGTTCTTGGGACCCACAACTGTCCATTTAATGCCAAGCATTGTGGAGTAATTACCATGCAGAACAATGTGCTTTTTTGGCCACCCTCCTTTTCTTCCTTGCCCGTTTTTTCTCCCTTCCCCCCTCCCTTTCTGTATCTAAACTACCAACAGTTTTAAAAAAATGCAATGGTTGCCACTTTAGATAAACTCTGTCCTTAAAGGATGGCCTACTTTATAAGAGAAAGAGAAAATCTTGTTAGGAGTTGAAGTTAAAAAAAAAACCTTTATGGAAAACCATTGAGAAGCAATAGCTCTTTATCGGCAATTTATTGCAGTCTCCCACCTACCAAGCCTTAAATGTTGCATTTAGACTTTAAAGGTTGCAACCTTAAATTGGACTGAATTGCACAGACCTTTTTTTTTTAAAGGAAACCTTCTAATATGGATTTTACCCATCTATTGCTTCAAAGTCACCAGCACAGGCAGCAAGAACAACATCAACAATATGCTAAATCAGAGCATCGTGTTAAAAGTTGTGGGCAATGCCTTTTAGGAAATACTAGTGATTCCACATTCTTATCTTCCTATAAAAAGCCCTAGGTTTGTAGTGATCACCATGAATAAGTTGCCATGTTTCAAATATTTGTTTACCTTTACAAGTGAATTAATAAGATTAATTAGAATTAATAAACTCTGCCTCTTTACTTGTCATTTTGTGACCACTTTAGAAAGAATCCACAAAAATAAAGTCTAATTTAAATTTAGCCAGCATCCTAATATAAATACTGCGAGTTTCCACTTTATGCTACTACATTGTACTTAATCCTCTTGGGTATGACCACATTGATAAAAATTGTAGGAAATGCCCTGGGATTGGGATGGGCTGATTCACTTTTTTTCCATTGACCACATGATACAAAAGGAAATGAGAATCAGCTCAGAGACACTCCCTCATCTGTATTTTTGCCTTCCCCACTAGTGCTTCTACTTAAAACAACAACAACAACAACAACAGATCCATTTGCATTGGTGTGATTGCTTGAACCAATGCAGAAAATCCACTGCACCAGCATACATTCTTAGGAACAGCAAGCAAAGGCTCTCTCCATTAGCAAGACTTCCTTTTAAAAAACAGTTGGCACCAGATAATGAGAGAAGGAACCCATTGTTTACAGCTTACTTTGTAGATTCATTGTAACTGCATTTCTTGCACACTACAATAGAACTGCAAACAAGACTTTCCTCATCTTTCCAGTCTGCAAACAGATTGGGGAAACCTGAATTCCCTACACTTTTTGTGTGTCCCACTACTTAGAAATGAAGGGTCACAGAGATGGATAGAGCTTTATAGGGCAGGTTGCTCGGTGCAGACAATCCACAGCTAAAACATCTTTAGCTGGTGGTTGTCCAAACTCTCTTTTCAGACCTACCGGAAAGAAAAGCCATCCATTTCTCTTGGAATATGCTTCTATTGACAAACTGATCTTAACATCCATATTGTTATCATAATCTTAAAGTGCATTGCATTTCCTACAATTTATGTCCATTAAGTCCAAAGCTTCGGAATGTTCTGTTTTCCAGACTACAGCTCCTGGAATTACTAAGCATAGAAATGTAGCTTCCCCTAGTTCTGATCCTGCCCTCTAGGGAAGCATGGAACATCTTTGAGCACTCTCTGCTGTGACAAAATACTTCACATACAGTGGTGCCTTGCTTAACGAGGATAATCCGTTCCAGCGAAATCCTCGTTAAGCGAAAATAAAAAACCCAATGAAATGCATTGAAAACCCATTCAGTGCATTCCAATGGGCTGAAAACTCACCATCCAGAGAAGATCCTCCATAGGGGCGACCATTTTCAGTGCCTGTATAGTGAGGAATCCGTCCAAAAGCGGGGAGCCATTTTACACAGTGGGTGGCCATTTTGAAGCCATCGATCAGCTGTTTTAAAATTGTCATAATACGAAGAATCAGTTCCCGAAGCAGGGAACCGATTGTCGCAAAGCGGATTTTGCCTATTAAAACATTGTTTTGCGATCACAAAACAGTCATCGTATAGCAGTTTCGTCATTTAACGAAGCAATCATTAAGCGAGGCACCACTGTATTTGGAGTTCTGTTATGTTTCATCCCCAATATGCATTTGAACCCAGATTTGCACAAGAGAAACTCATTGCTCTAAAAATTACACTATACAGTATTTGCTTTTAAGCATCTAGATTGATCTCCAAGTCTATACAATATACAACAGATACATTTTTTCTAATTTCCCTCAGATTGCTGAGAAACGTCCATGCTGATTGAACATTCCAATCAGCTACTGAATCCCAGCAGTGGGGGGTCCACCTGCTGTTTGTACTACAGTGTCTCTCACTCCTGCTGCATATTTTCTTTTATGAGATTTTGTTTTGTCTTGAAGATAGTGGAATATCGACCTGGCTTTAATTCTTATTGGAATCATTCCATTGCCCCAATCATATGTCTGTCCTGATTACTTCTTAATTCTAATATTGGCATAGTAGTGCTCCCCCCTCGCAATTATTTCCCTGTGTTTCTTATTTCAATGTACTTATAACATCACTATGGACTTTAATGGAATTGTATTGTTCTTTTGTTTTACAGAACGGAGTGGGATATCAGATACATGACAGCACAGAACTAAAAAGAAAAATTCACTGGGATTATCAACTTCCTCAAATGGATGGAATATTCTACTTCAATTGGCAACAGGTGGCCAATGGGTGAAGGTAAGATATTTGATCACAAAAATCTCCACTTGCAAACCTATGCACAGATAGAAAATACTACAGGATGACAGTGACACCACATATTATTTTGGTGGTTCTTCCTCATTTTTATGTTTGTCCCTTCAAGTTCTTCTTTTACTCTTTGGTAAGGCTGAAAAGAGAATGGCTTGCACTCCCAGATTACTCTGTCACTTCAAAGGAAGGTTAGAGCAAGAGACACAGCAAAACTTCATTTGGAAATTCCAGTCTATCACTCACAGTTGGAATCTGACTAACTGACTTTGACCATACATATGTCGTAGCTTATCTAGTGCCAAGGATACTTCTGTGATGAGTAACAGTGGTGTTCTTTTTTTAAACCAGTGTTAATAATGTAATTCTTACTCTCATTTAGGGCTGCACACCATCTTCAGTTTAATTCTGAGTGCCGATTGAGACCTACTTGTGTGTGGTCAAAATTGAAGTACAGTGGTGCCTCGCTAGACAGTTATCCCGCACGACAGTTTTTTCGCTAGACATTGGCTTTTTGCGATCACTATAGCAATTCGCCAACCAGTGATTCCTATGGGGGAATTTCGCTGGACAATGTTTGGTCCCTGCTTTGCAAACTGATTTTTGCTAGACGACGATTTTGACAGCTCCCTCCGCGCTCGCAAACAGGTCTCTTTGGGACCTAAGCTTCGCAAGACAGCGATTTAAACAGCTGATTGGCGGTTTGCAAAGCGGCTTTCCTACAGCCGATCTTCGCTAGATAACGACGATTCTTCCCCATTGGAACGCATTAAATGGGTTTCAATGCATTCCAATGGGGAAATTCTTTTTGCTAAACAATGATTTCGCTAAACAGCTATTTCAGTGGAACGGATTATCATTGTCTAGCGAGGCACCACTGTAAAATGCCCAGATTTGATTCCAAAGAATGTCTGGATCAAGTCAGACTAATCTGGAGACTTAGACAATGCGGCTGACAATGGATCTGCAGCAAAGTGGTGTTAGCAGAAGGGGGAGGCAGCCAGCTTTACTTACTGAAATCCATAACATGCAACTTGAGGCAAATTACTCACCACTTCTCTTCAATGACAACACCTGCAAGGAAAAGTTGTGTGAAGTCACTGAAGTTATATGTTCAATTATCTGAAGCAATTCTTTTTTTGATTTTCTTTTGCCAGATATAGCAGTGTAGGAGCACTCATACATACATACATACATACATACATACATACATACATACATACATACATACATACATACATACATACATACATACATACATACATACATACATACATACATACATACTGCCCTGTGTTGTATGTGTTTGTATCTACTTATGTGCATGCAATTGTGGTTTTGTACATTTTTTATCAGTTAACTTTTAAAAACACACAAAATATCAGTTGAAAATATAATACAGTAGAACTAAAAACAGAGAGGAGAGAAAAGGAAAGGGGGGAAAAGAGGGAGGAAGAAAGTATTTCCAAGAAAATCTTTCCAGATGTAGACAAATATCTGTACATAATTGTCATCTGTTCATCTGTTGTAAAGTCTTCTGCCCATTGAGTTATAGGGGTGGGGTAGGCATCTGTCTTTCCAATGTTGTGAAATAAGTCCTTTGACAACAATAAAGGCAGGTAAAGTCCATCTACACTGAATTGATAGCTCAGTATGTGTGCAACTGTGTATTAAACTGAATTCTGCCAGGAAACATATGTTATTTTAATTGCAAAGATTATGTTGCTCGTATAATTCATGCAGTGCATTTGAGTCACAACAAGAAGCACTAGTATTTGTGATTTTATTGCCCATTTCATTCATAGATGTGTGAGCAAAGAACAACATTCTGTTTCTGATCCATTGTATCTCCTTTCAGTTCTACTTATACAGTATATATCACTTACCGTTTCAACAGAAAATTTATTAATTAGATTGCTCTTATTTCTCTGTGTTATTTAACTAAACGTATTCAGTCATGAGGCATCTCCATAACGTTAACACAAATGCCATGCTACCTCTAGGGCCAGAGGGAGGCAGCTGTTTTTACCTTCACCCCCCAAATAAGAGTGGAACGAAGCTTGCTCTCACTGTGAAGAGGACTCCATGTGAGCCTGAAGATCAGAGGCAGGCAGAAAGCAGCACCACTACATTGACAGGCCTTGGAGACAGAAGGCAAAGGTCACTTCCACCAAAAGGAAAGGGAGATATTGCCTGGAATTATTGTGAAGTGGGAGAGAATGCCAGGATTCCCGTCTGCCTTCAGACAATGGAGATGATTTTAGGGAATCTCCTAAACTAGGAAGAGAGACTACAAGGGTAACAACAAAGACATTTAGCCCACTGTTTGGTCCACTCCTTTTACCGGTGACAACTTTTTTGCTAGAACTAGCCAGCCAGCCCCCAGAGTGTTCTTACCCATATGTTTCTAAATCCCTGTCAGGGGCTACTCTTTTTTTTGGGGGGGGGGTGCAAGTATGATGATTCCATTTTGGTTAATTTCCAGGAAATACAGTTGCTGGGAATGAACCAAAATGAAGCTTCCTACTTTTAATTTCCCAGCTGGTTCCAATTTCCCAACAACCCTAGTAGTTTAAGCAGAAAGCCTAAATGCTTAATGATATTGGAAAGGGGGGAAATTCTGAAATTAAAAGCTTCCTTTCTTCTTCTGTTCCTCCATGGAACAGAGGTAGGGAAGCACTAATGTGCTGTACCGTTTAGAATTGGTTTTTAAATGAAAGCTTTTTTCCCAGAAATGGGAAGGGACAAGGAGATGATTCCCCCCTCCCTCTTTTTTCTTTCCAGCTTTTCTTAAAGGAGACAGACGAAATAGAGTCACTTAAGGCAATGGTCCCCAACCTTGAGCCTCCAGATGTTCTTAGACTACAACTCCCAGAAGCCTTCACCACCACCTTTGCTGGCCAGGATTTCTGGGAGTTGAAGACCAAGAACATCTGGAGGCCCAAGGTTGGGGAACACTGACTTAAGGTGCTTATGCTATGTGGATGCAATGATTGCTCCACATGGCATACTGGATTTCTACCTGACCTTAACGATCTGGTTCAAAACACTGAATTCCCCTTCAATTTGAATTGGGGGGGGGAATCCCCATGCAGCCCTATTTGTCAGTCATTTCTTACTTTTATTTCCTCTTAAACGCACTATCTACAATTCCTTACCAAACATGGACACTGTATTTATAGCTGAACGTCTGGATAGTTGTTGTTGTTGTTGTTTAGTCATTAAGTCATGTCTGACACAAAGTGACCAGAGTACGCCAGGCTCTCCTATCTTCCACTGCCTCCTGGAGTTGGGTCAAATTCATGCCAGTTGTTTTCATGACACTGTCCAGCCACCTCGTCCTCTGTCATCCCCTCCTCCTCTTCCCTTCACACTTTCCCAACATGAGGGTCTTTTCCAGGGAGTCTTCTCTTCTCATGAGATGGCCAAAGTATTGGAGCCTCAGCTTCAGGATCTGTCCTTCCAGTGAGCACTCAGGGTGGATTTCTTTCAGAATGGATAGATTTGTTCTCCTTGCAGTCCAGGGGATTCTCAAGAGTCTCCTCCAGCACCACAATTCAAAAGCATCAGTTCTTCGGCAATCGGCCTTCTTTATGGTCCAGCTCTCACTTCCATACATCACTACAGGGAAAACCATAGCTTTGACTATGTGGACTTTTGTTGGCAAGGTGATGTCTCTGCTTTTTAAGATGCTGTCAAGGTTTGTCATTGCTTTCCTCCCAAGAAGCAGGCATCTTTGAATTTCGTGGCTGCTGTCACCATCTGCAGTGATCATGGAGCCCAAGAAAGTAAAATCTGTCACTGCCTCCATATCTTCCCCTTCTATTTGCCAGGAGGTGATGGGACCAGGGGCCATGATCTTAGGTTTTTTGAGGTTGAGCTTCAGACAATTTTTTGAGCTCTCCTCTTTCACCCTCATTAAGAGGTTCTTTAATTCCTCCTTGCTTTATGCCATCAGAGTGTTATCATCTGCATATCTGAGGCTGTTGATATTTCTTCCGGCAATCTTAATTCCAGTTTGGGATTCATCTGGATAGTACTTCATACCAAAAACACCCTAGCACCTGTTTTCCCTTGGTTATTTTATCTGCTTATGATATTTTACCATCCTACTATCTCCCTTAACGACATTCAAGTGCACAGAATGTTTACTCTTAACAAGAGTCTGATCTGCCCAATGCAATAATCCAGGGCACAAGAGATTTTTCAGAATCCCTTTGGGCCCATGCAAAAAAGAAATCCCTGGTATACATGTACAGAGATTTATATTATGATTTGAGATGTTGCTTTATTCATCCACTTCAGGCTCCATTTGTCAGATCATTCAGACTAGAGGCTGCTAATACACTGTTTATAATCATTTTAGAATTGCGAAGCTGGAAGGGACTCCATAGGTCATCGAATCAAGCCCCTGTCGGGAAGACACAGTGGGGATTGGAACTCTCAACATGTGGCTCCACAGCTAGAGACCTAAACCACTGAGCTATCCACTTATGAGACAAGGTTCTTTATAAGATTGCAATTTTTCGTTCCATTCCATTCTATTGTATTCTATAATTGCCACGTATACGCACCTCAACTGATCCTATATGAGAATTCAACTGTGATAACTATGTATGTCGGATTTGTTGTACATGACTGTCTGATATCTATTCTGTGATTATCTTGTATCTGAAGGGGAAGCTGTGTCTCATGACATAATGCATATATCAGCGTGTGCTAACGTACAAGTTGTCTGAGAAATTGCTTTTGGTGGACTCTGCTGTTTTGAAACCCTTGATTTATCATTTGCCATGATGTCAAGGTGGGTTGCTAGAGAGCTCAAAAGTAGGGCTCAGCACGACCTTCAAATGAAAGGATTTATATCCCTTTGCTTAAGATAGCTGGCTAGGTAGCTTATTGGTTTAGGTATCTGGTTATGATACCGGAGGCTGGGAGTTCAAATTTGCACTATTCCTCCTAGGAGAAGAGCCAGACAGTGTAGCCTTGGGCAATCTGCACAGTCTTAGGGCACATCCAGAGGAAAGGAATGGTAAGCCACGTCTGTGTATTCTCTACCTAGAAAACTCTGGAAAGGATCATTATTAATTAGAGGTACAGTTTTGGAAAACTGCTTTGACACAGTTCATGCTTTAGTACAAGCCATAGAGATTGGAGCTAACCCATCCTGTGCCCTTGGGTTGACATTCTGTTTAGATCCTTGTTTTTCTGTAAATACCCCAGTCCTATGACCGGAACATGCCAATGGAAAGGCCAGGTCATGGAATCAATGTTGCAGGCAGGAAAGCAGGGCACCCGTGTCAATCTGCAGAGCTGGGCACTCTGTTTTGGTTTCTTTCCTCCTCTGCTTGGTTTCAGCTGCAAAAAGAAGGCCCTCCAAATCAGCCAACAGGAAGTGGGTAAGAGCTTTGAAAAGAAAATGGATACAGGCATCTTTGATTCCTCTTTAAAAGGACAATGCAAGGATCCAGCGCTTCCATACTGTCCATCCATTCTTTTGGACCCCTGCCCATTCCACGGATCTTGCTGCAGCTTCAAGATTTCTGTTATGTACTGAATGATGTAGCAGCGGGAAAGGCAAGGAAGGTTCATGTTTAGGGTAAACATCATTGCTCCCTTTCCCATCTTGCTTCCTCCTCCCCCCCCCCTTGTGTCACATTGGATTGTGGCATGAGAATGCCAGATTTGACATGACAGATCTGTGGGGGTGTGCTGCCCAAACTTTTCAGTTCCTGTGGGCTTTTTTGTCTGGCCTGGGGTTGCCTCGAAAACACTCATATACTCCTGACTTGGTTCCTTTTTATACTTGAGTCCAATGACAGTGCAGATTTTTAACAAAGAATTTCACATGCTGGGTATTCCGGTTGCTTTGCATGCCTCCCCTTCCCAGTCACATTGGCTGGTTTACCATCTCTGATGCTGAAGATACACAATTGTCTCCCATAGACTATGCAGGCTTTTGAAACTGAAGGATGTTCACGTTTAGACTTCCCCAGCCCTTTTTACATTGACTGTAACAGAGCTCATAGCAGGGACAACCTTCTTAGCAGCACCTGACATGAAGTTCCCACCTGAATTGTAATGCTCATAATACAGTTCACGAGTCCCTGACATTACGGCTTAGTGCTTAACAGACTCCTTCATATTGTTTTACAGTCAGCCTGGCAACATTCTGCTTGACAGCTGCTTCATCTCTGCTCAAAATGTCCTTGAGTGTTGATAACCTTACTTCTGGCAGCTAAATGGCTTGTGCTTGGTGACATGCCTTTGAGTGTATATGTGTGTGTGTGTATGTATATCTTCGTTTACCGCTTAATGTAGACTGCAGCAATCAAAGTTGATTTTGACACCTGAATAGAAAGAGTGGAGCTGTCCCAAGCTGAGGCCACTCCACAATTTCCAGATCACATACCACATGTCCACATGCTCTGCCCATCCCACAATAAAGATAATCTCTCTCTCTGTCTCTCTCACACGCACACACACCACCAACAACAACGGCAATAGTCCTATGCAATGTTTGCACTCCCTGCCTCTTTTGTATGTGTGCACAAACCCTTTGCCCACACAGGAGGCAGGGTTAATGGTATATTCTTTGTCTCCTCTCTTCACCATTGTGCACAAAAGCAGAAAGCCAGGGTAGAAAGAGCCCCCCCCCAGGGGGGCTGGTTATAGTTCCAGAGAGGATGAGGGACAGACCAAAGAAGGCAGAATCCTGACTCCAGCCATCCAGTCGCTTCCTGTTTCGACAATGGCTGCCTCTAAGGGGTCCTCACAGTGAAAGCCATGATGTGCTGGCCTTGAAAACTGCATATTCTGTCGTTTCATTACCCACCTTCAGAGGCAATTGAAGGGAGAACGCTTGGCACAGGCACTCTTAGATGTGCTCTCCCACACTGTAGATGGGAGGAAGAAAGAGGAAGTCTTTTTTTGTGCGGCCATTATTTCTCAAAACAATCAGACAGCTGCCACATTCTCTTTTGTCACCTCTGGTGCTCTGTACAGGCGCTGACACTGAACACACAAGAGTGCAGCAGTAGATACTGTGCAACGGAGCAAATCAACTCAAAAGATAGGGGTATCCCCCCAAAAAATATAATTTTGATACTGAACAGCATCCAGTTTGGCACAGCTATAGCAGACAGACTGCACTTGCTCTGTGCCACATTTAGAACATCTGAGCAAATGGTTTTTAAGTTCTGATTTTTTAAAATGTAAAGCTCCCCCCAATATTGGTGACCTTTTCTGTCTGCAGATTTAAAACAAGGTCAAAAAGGTCAAAAAGACCAAACTTGCTTATCTTGAAAGAGAATGGTCAGTCTCAGTCCTTTTTTTAAATTTGGAAGGAGTCCAGACATTGGAGGGGGCAATACTGACTATATGAGTTAATGACTTCCAAAATGTTCTATCATTAACAGCTCTGCTCAGATCTTGCAACCAACAACATCCCATATTAAATAGTTCTCAACCATTCACATTTTTTTGAAAAACAGCCCTGACAAGTGCTTTGTGTTTGGATGAGCTGCAATTAACTGATGAGAAAAGGAGCCAGCTTCTGGGATTTTTCTTTGTGTAGTGTCACTTTGTGAATGGTAGTGAACAGAAGAGGGCATCTTGTAGACCATCTTGACTGCTGCCATCGGTGTTGTCAACGTTCAGGCTGCCCTTTGCTATGTAAAGTTTGGCATCCCTTTTCCTGCTGGCAATGTGGGCACAATAATTTGCAACAATATTGGGCCATTTCATGAAATATTGAATTGTAGATCTAGAAGCACAATATCCCACATCCATAAACTGGAGTTGTGTGTTTTTTTAAAAAAGAATTGTATTGTACACTTATCCCTTCAGTTGCATACTGATTTTATGTTATAACCTCCCTGCCTTCAAGCTCTTTCCATCCAGATATATCCAGCTAATGGGGAAAAGTAACTCAGACAATGATACAGCTTAGCTCCTGGACTGGTGCTTAGGGACAGATGAATCTTTTCACTTCCTTTCAGCCACATGTTCATTCCATTTCATTTCTAACATCACATTTTGCATATATATCTGGCATATATCTGGAAAACAGCATATGCTTTCCTATGCTGTTTTCCAGAATGTATGCATTCTTATGTCCCTTCAGGATCAATGAATTACATTGCAAAGTTCAGAGAAGTTTGAATGTTGAAGGATAATAGCTTTCAGCTGTGTAACTTGTTTAGGAAGTGCAAGATACACTGATTATGAAATGAAACCCAGTGAATTTCTACACCATTTTATTCAGGATTTTTGTTTTTAAAAGTGGTTGCTAGAAATTTGATTATTCCTTTAGTTAGCAGAATATAAGGTAACAAGAGAAAAAAAAAACTATGGAGAAATCAGCCCAATCTCACCAAACACCCTATATTTATGATTTGCATGCAAAACTAGCACTTTGTATGATAAAAATAAATCTAGAAGCATTTAGAATGGAAAAGGGCATCTTTACTTACAGTAAACATCTGTAGATACAGTCAGATGGGAGGAGAGGAGGGGAAATGGAGACTCTAGCATGCAGGAGCCCCTGCATGTTTGGTGCTTGGAGAATGGTCAGAGGAAGAAGAGAAAGCTATAAGCAAAACAGTGGGAGTGAAAACCAATTGGGAGAGGGGTGGAGGGTTGCCTCAAATGCCAGAAATGGAAAAAGGACTTATCCGCCAAACGAGTGGCAAGACCAATCGCATTACGTTGTACATCCCCTTCCCACTGATACCCAGAGTTAGTGCACATAAGGCGGCTGTTTTTTCAAGCACATTCCTCATGCTTAGTCCCACAAGGAGTATCCATTCTTGGTATGTATCACAAATTAAACACAACATCCTATAGGTACGAGGATAATGGAAGAGCAGTGAGACATTAAGTTTTGTTTTGATTTTTTTAAAAAAACCTCATCTGTCAGAACAGTGTATACATATAATCTGCTTTCATTTTTAGCTTTCTCAATGGCCTTGGTAAGAATCCATTTCAGTCTGTGGAGAAGATAATGAAGCGTGATCACAGTTTTCAAATGTCAGTATCTGAGGAACAGGAGGATATTATAAGGCTTCTATATATACATGGGTATCCGTCATGAAATTGTGTGATGCATGCCGACAACATCCCAAAGGCAGAGCAGGGGAATATCTTCACGAAGGAATAAAAGGAATGTGACAAAACAGTGACTCCACCGAGAAATTGCCTTTAACTCTCAATTGAAGCCCAGAAGTTAAACAAAAGAAAATAAGTATTTATCTGAGAGTTGTTAGGGGTTTTTTTTTTGTTTCATTTTGTTTTGTTTTTTGCCCCTGCAATGCTATCCAACCAAGGAAAAACTTTAAAAAATCAGCAATAATTCAATCCCTGCTTTCAGGGAGTAGAAGGTAGAGTAGAAAAGAAAAGAATATTGGAACAGAGAAGGGAAAAAAGGGTGATAAATATTTGTAGTAAGTACCATCTGGACCGAACAATTCCAGGAAAAATGGAACATAATTTGCTGGTCTTCTAGCAAAGATAATGAATTAGCCCAGCTTCTTTTCACTCCCTCTTCTACACCTTGCTAAAGGATACTTCCTGTTCTTCTTGATGGAAGGAGGAGAGAAGTCTCATGGAGGAGGCCTCTCACTAGAGAGAGATCATGATAGTGGAGGTACGATTGGCCCCCACCCTCCTGAGTTTTCAGAAGCAAGTTAAAACCTGAAGAGCCTCGTGGCGCAGTGGTTAAACTGCTGTACTACACCTAAAACTGTGCTCACGACCTGGGGTTCAAATCCCAGGTAGCTGGTTCAAGGTTGACTCAGCCTTCTATCCTTCTGAGGTCAGTAAAATGAGTACCCAGCTCGCTGGGGGGAGGGGAGCATTGTGTAGCTTGCATAATTAACTTGTAAACCGCCAGAGAGTGCTTGAAGCACTATGGGGTGGTATAAAAGCAGCACACATTGCTTTGCTTTGCTTTGCTTTTCTCCCAGGACTTTACAAGCCTCACCCCTTTGTAATACTATTTTTTTAGTAATTGTGTGTCAGCCCATGGTTAGCCAGTCTGAGTCTTGGAGTATTTGCTAGACTGGAGGTTTTATGGGGAGTTTATGTTTTTTATATGATTAATATCTTAATTCTGTTTGTACATGCATGCCATTTTTTGGAAGCCAGCAAGAGTGGTGGCTTGTCCACTAAATGTGTGGGATATAAATTCAATCAATCAATCAATCAATCAATCAATCAATCAATCAATCAATCAATCAATCAATCAATCAATCAATCAATCAATCAATCAATCAATCAAATAGTTCCTTGCTTCCTTTCACTCTTATCTGCTGCAGAGTGATAAAATGGTTGCTGCCGGGTGAAAGAAGGGGGCAGGGGATAAACGTAGTCCATGATGAGTTTGCAGTTCAAATGTCTTCAGATGACTGACTCTGTGTGTGTGTGTGTGTGTGTGTGTGTGTGTGTGTGTGTGTGTGTGTGTGAGAGAGAGAGAGAGAGAGAGAGAGAGAGAGAGAGAGAGAGAGAGAGAGAGAGAGAGAGAGAGAGAGAGAGAGAGAGAGCACTTCAACTGTCATAACGCCATCTTGTGCAGTTCTGGGATTTGGACTTTGCTGTGTTGCTTTGCTGGAGAGCTCTAACACGACCCCCTGAATGACAGGAGAGATCACCTCATCAAAGTACAAAGCTTCATGGCAGTTCAAGTGCCATCAAATTGGTATAACTGTGTACCTGCAACGCTCAAAGTATAAGGGTGTGTGTTTGTGTACAGACTCAACAGAGGCAGCAGTCCATGTGATCCAGTGGCCCCTATTTCCTGATATTTGGCTTCTGTGCTTTATTTAAGCTTTGCCTATGACATTAGCATGCCAGGAACCCAGGGGCCCAGGAACTGCACTGGGAGACATATACAGTATGTTAAGACACAGAAGTCGAAAGTCTGAATTAAAAAATGACCCCCTTTTTTATATGGGAACTGCCAGAAACCGTGGATATAGATATGGTGGATATGATGGATATGGAAATTTTGCTGAACATGGGCATGTTTTTCTTGAACACTTGATGTCAAATTTAAAGCAGGCCTAAGTTACTGTGTGGGACAATTGCTGCAACTGTTCATGTTTATGTCTGAATTACTCATGGCAGATAAGAGGACATTTCTTTGTGTGTGTTTTTTTTCCCTTCCTGGTGCATATTTAGACAAAACACACAAAAAATGCATTTTTAAAAGCACTGCAGGAGAGGCTATTGAAGAAGGCAAATTAAAATACACTGTAGGCAGAGAATCACAATCATTGACGGGCAGGCAGCCAACATGGTTATGTTGCCTCTGTGAGTTTGGAATCGGTAGCCTCAAAAAAGTACGTTCCACATCTTTGTTGATGGGTAAAAATGATGGTATTCTTTTCCGCAGTAGCCCTTGCTGTGAGTGTAGAGATATCTGTCTTGGATACATAAATTGGTCTAGAATTGTGAACCTAGAAAAGCGTTTGGAGTCGTGTGACTCAGAAGCCCTAGTAGATGCATTGTTGGGAATAATTAACATTTTAAAAGAGCTTGTTGTAAGGCTGCCAACTTATAGAAATATTGCTTTGCACTGTGAAAAGTGCAATGGAATCAAGTGGAAATTGTTCAGAGTTGTCAAGAACAGGGTGAAACAAATCAAGTCTGAGTCTAGGTGGGAGCTAGTTTTGAGAAGGGTCCCATTGATTTTCTTAGTGACTTTGAATTTGAAAGCCAGTAGAAATTACAAAGGATGTAATGATTTTCTTAGAGAAGCTCTCCACAGAGTGACATCATATATCACTATGGATTTTGTTGATCGCCAAGTAAGCCTAGGTATCTCTGTTTTGTTTCTGTTGTTCACTGAAATCATCATTATCTTTGAACTGCACAGCTGGAAGACACCCTATGGATCATCAAGTCCGGACCCTATCAAGGGTGCATAGTGAAGTATCATACCCCTAAAAAGTCACAGATACAAATGTGTTGGCAGTTTTGTTCAAGACTCAAGATTCATATCAACCAGCAATCTATTTCTGGCTTTTAATCTCAGAAATGGACAGGTTAAAACAAACAAGATCACTGATCTTCTTAGAATTCATTTGTGAGGCTAAAGAATTTCTCTGTGCCAACCAGATAGCTGGAAAGCAATCCTTAGGATTGGCTCACATACTGTATGTATAAATGGCACATGATTTGCTGCCAAAACACAGCGCTTCAGCATCTCTAAATGGACACAGGGAAAGTCTTACACAACAATCAATGTGGAGAGATATGAATGTTCTTTCGGAGGCATTTGATCTGTGGTGGCTCATTGGTGATTCTGCGATGCAGTCACTGAGTGACAGAGATACTCATGCTAGCAGGACGTGGAAGATCATCAAGCAGAAGTCAAGTCAATCATGGACTCCGCCTCAGCTGGATCCTGCTATGAATCTCACATTTCTGATGATTTCCCCCCCACCAGCCTTTGTCTCATTGATCTTTCACAGGTGGGACTGCTTATCTGAGTTCCCCAGATGTTCTGTTTTCAGTGTCTGCTCCACAATGGAGCCTTCACAAGACAGAACTCACTAACCCATTGCCAGATAAACAGCCCATAGGCTATATGCTTGATCTCTTCATTCTTCCATTTTCCCAAGCAGAATATACTTATCTCAGAGGTGTCAGCGCTTCACTATAGGTAAGTGAGACTCTTCTAGAGTGTGGCTGTAGAAATAGCTATAGCTTACCTCTTCCCTGTAAGCTGGAGGACAAAAGGCAACCATCCTAGAGTAAATGCCCTGAAAATATAATGTATGCACAAGCCCCGGGAGCAGCTTTGCTGATTTCCCTAGATGAGTCGTATTATGCTTCCATTAATTTACTAATTATTTAGACAAATTTTTGAAGCTTGCATAGATGAATTTCTAATCAGAAATATTAGTGATCTCAGAATGTGGCAGCAATTTCTGAACTATGTGCTTTTGTGAATATCAATAAGGGTTTAGCAGCTGATATTACATGGCGGGGCGTATCATCATATGACCCGTATAAATTAAGAGGGAAAGAAAGATTATGTCTTCTCTGTTTCTTACTGACTGTGAAAGGTTGAAATATGGAAGCAAATGGTGCAGTTCCTATGTCCCTTAGGGAGGTTGTGTTTAATGCAGAGGTTGGGAAAGCTGCTTTTTTGTACAATAATTCCCAAACTCCTTTAGCTGGATTAGCCAGTTGTCCTAGTGGCCAAGGGATTCTGGGAGTTGTAGTCCAGAAAACTGACTTTTCCAACCTCTGTTTAAGAGACAACACATCTTCCATACAATATTGACTGAATATCGAAAAAGGTTTCAATATTTCAGTAAAAAAGGAAAGTTTTAGCAGTGTTGCTCATGTATTACATAAAAGCCATGTTCATGAATGTATGTAATAAGTATTAAAAGACATGTCATTTTCAGTGCCTTACACAAGGCTGTTGTAATGAGGGTAGGGGTTTCTGTGGGCTGTTTTTTGAGCAGTGCCTTACATTGCAGGGAACTTTCATTCCATGGATACAATCAACATACACTTTTTTTGTTTGTTTGCTTGTTACATTAAAAATAATTATGGGGGAACTGGTCGGTCTTGGGACTATGTTATAAGAAGACAGAGTTCCCATTCTCCTACCATAAGCCCAATAATAAACGTCCTCTTTGAAGCTACTTGTTGCAATTCAAGGGATGCCCCACTGGCTGCAATATCCTAAGCAGTAAAAGGAGCCAATGTATTAAAATCCATTAAGTTGGAAATTTGCTAAGGGAAGCAGGCAACTGAAATCAATTTATTTTTTAATGAAACCAATTGATTTAAATTTGTATTTTTGTAACAGTAGTTCTCCAGAATTAGATAAGGATTTATGTTGCTTTCAGTGTTGTGCTGTCGTTAATCAAGAAAGCTGTAAGGGGGCGAAAGGAGGGCCTTCACACTCCCACACCCTCAATAAGCAGGAAAGCTCAAAAATTCAAGGAGAATCATGCTGAAGTCAACTGAAACTCAATATTACCTTTGGACAGACCGTCTTACCAGTCTGACTTTCCTTGGCCTCCATAAAGTATGAAGGAGGAGGACCATGTACCATATACTGTATTTGGGAGAAAGGAGATGAAGAAATAATAAAGACACAGCGTAAAGAGTCATACAGTACCTAGAACGGAATCCTGTTACCCCATAGTATGTCAGACCAGAGAAGACCCATTAAATCAGTGAGAATTTGGAGAGTCAACTCTTCCGTAAGTCCCATTAATTGAAACAGGGCCTATTTACTTTTGGGCAGCAAGTCACAACTAGGGTAGCTCCGGTGGGCCGATGCACACAGTTGGCCAGAGGTGAAAACTCACTGATTTACACACTAGGGTGGGCAAAGTACAGTTCATGGATCCAATGCAGCTCCCAGGAGCCAGGAGCTGACCCCAAGTATCTGTGACTGCTTACCTACACCCGAATTTTAAAAGTGTTTTTGAAGGACTAACATTGAGGCCAAGACTGAGCTCCAAAATAATAAAACTGCTTAAAAAAAAAAAAAACCTTAGAATGTGTAATAATACACTTCCTGTATCTGTTATCTGTAAAAGTGTATGTTATAGTAAAGTGGCTGAGAGAGGCAGCCAGTGGGAGGATGGGCGGACACAACACAAAGCTTAAAACGCCACAATTCTAAACATCCGTGTAGCCCCCTTGACCACTATACCACACAGTTTAAAAATGGATTACAAGTTTTCTGAAGAGGATGCACATACTGATCTAAAAATCATGTGATTGTTACATGACTTTAAACCAATTTCAAAAACCCTAATCCATCTTTCAGTTTATTTTCATAGTGTAACGGCACCCCTAGCTGCTTCTATTGAAATTGCTGTAGGTGGAGAATCTGTGTCCCAATTGTATTTCATATTAGAATAAGCAGTTTATTTCCCAAGATATTTTGTCTGCTTCTTTGCAGAAATTGGAGAGCAGAAGTGACTTTGAAATCCCAATAGTAAATAGACTTTTAAAATTAGCAAAAGCTACAAGAATCATTTTATGAGTTAAGATTTCCTCATTGTTGACAAACGTTCCCCTTCAGCCATTTCCATTGTGGGCAACACTACCTTTTCAATTATATCGGGCTGTTGTGGGAGAAAGATTTGTTTTGTTTTGTTTTTTTAAATAAAAGCACAACACAAAACATTTATATTGCAGTTCCATCATAGTTCCTTTGCATAAATGAAACTGGGCAGTTCATTAGAAAGAAAAATTAATAGCACAGAGTTCCAGGAAAATGGGAACAGTTTATGATTGCCCTGTGCCAGCATGCTGAATGTCCCCAAAACATGCAGATCTTTTTGTAATGGTTTGGCAGATTTTGATTGTCTAATGTCCGTTCTGATCAAAAGTGAAGAGTTTTGCATGAATGGCAAAAATGGGCTGTACCATTGATGGCAAACCAAATTGAAGGCTCCCTGCCAGCTGAGCTTTGTGGTCTGCCAGCTCCTCAGTACCGTAATTTTTGGCATTCTGTTGCCTCCCTAAGGCTACACAAAGCAAGAAACATTACACAGTTGATGAATTATATCCACCTTGTTAAATCTATAGAGATTTAGGGATTGGGGGCACCATCCGAGCTAGCTAGGCTTGCTGAGGGGAAGGGCCCTAGTTTTGTACAGATGTAGTATGCACAGATTTTAGAAATACCGATGAGAAAAAAAATAGCATTCCTTTTCTCACGTTCACCTGGGAATCTTATGGGTCCTAAAAGTTCTTCATGGAAGCAGGAACATCTTAAATTGGTGTGAATGGAGAATTTAGCAAGCATTGTGTAATCCCTACATCATAACAATCTGGACTAGAAACATGGAGATAAGATTTTAAGACTGTGAAAGTTGATCAAGAAGCATTGAAACAAAATTCCAAGATGATTGTCTTGAAGGGTGTCCTGATTCACGTTGGGACTTCTTAACAAAGCCAACTGAGGAAGGATCATGGGTAGTGCTGGCTTGATCTCCTCATGTCAGTGGTGGCCAGGATTGGTATGGTCCTGCCAGATAAGTCCTCCAGAGGAGTCATCCAATAAGGATGAGCCAGAACTCCTAGAATTCAATGCTGGGGGAAGTACTGCCAGATTTTGTTGGCGGCAAAGCCTTGGACTGAGATTGAGGTCATACCTGATGGTTTCCTGGTGACTAAATCAGAAGAGAAAGAGGTCCACCCATGAAACAATGCAGGCTGAAGGCATCATCTTGGTTTGAGGCTTCCAGAAGACATGCATGACTGGAAAGAAGGGCTCCTTGGAGGGAGATTTTCTCCTTAGGAATAACTCTTCCTCCCACAGGTTGGCCTCTGGAATTGAATTTATTCCACAAGTGGCCAAATATCTACAGGTGGAGCCACACTTATCCAGCTATACAATCCTTCTGTTGGAGCCTCACTGGAGACATTGTCTCTTCCATTTCCCGTTTTAACTCCTTGCGTATCCAGATACCTGACTCTTGAACTGTGTTTGACCTTTGGACTGACTGACTGACAGACTGTATCCCTGCTTTCTGTAGGTTATAAGGTAGATAAATGCCTGGCTTAACTGTTTGGACTGTTACTGGCTTGTAGGATCTCCCCATTTTGCCTACCCATCTGATGAGCCTTTGGTTAACTAACCTTCTGCATTGCTTTGGGATTGATTTGTAACTTCCCTGACTTAATGTTGCTGATCTATACCAGACCTCTATGTCCTGTCATCTGCTGAGCATGACAAGCACATGGGCTCCTCCTTCTCTTTTTCTCTGTCCACATGCAGATATGATAAAAACACATGCACAGCCTCTTCTTGTAATAGTTCCAAGACCCATTGTTTCATTTTTGTTCCTTCATTTTGTTTCCACCCCACCATTCTCCCAATCATTGTCATCATTGTCCTAGGCATCATCATCATCATGAAGTGTCATCAAGTCGGTTCTGCCTTATGGTAACCATTTGTAGGATTTTTCTAGGCAGAGAATTCTCAGAAGTGACTTTCCATTCCCTTCTTCTGGGGGCACCTTGAGACGGTGCAACTTGCCCAAGCCAGCTCTTCTGTGATGTGCAAAGGGGAAATTAACTCCCAGCCTCTAGCTCTGCAATCAGAACCCTAAACCACTATGCTATCCAACCAGCTGTTCTCCAAGGAAAGAGAAGTAGAGGGTGGCTATCATGTTTTCTCACAAAGGTGATTCAAATCGGTTGGATTACAGTGGTTGACTGGTTAGATGCTTTGAACATCTCCATTAGGAAGGAAATACCTGGGTCAATCCAATCAGCAATCCCAACGGTTATCATTGAACTGAATAACTGGAAATTATGTCCATGTTGGCTCAACAACGTTCCATCAATTCAATTCGGGATTTATAATTGGATTTAAACCTTGTGACTCTAGGTAATGAAATAAAGAAAATTTTTGTGCATAATCGCCAAAGAATCACAGAAATAAGACTGCATTTTCTCTGCCTGCTAATTTAGACCTAAAGCACATACATCTGCTGTGTGTTTAAATTAGCCTGCTATTTTGGTGGCCAAAAATTCATGGACTAATTTTTGGCATGAGGCAGCAAATGAATAGAAAAGTGAAAAGGTTACTTTTGACCTCCTTACATGTGAGGTCTTTGTAATGAAAAGCACTCAGAGCTGGCTTAGAATGCGAACACAACATACAATAATTGGCAGTTTCTTGACTCCCGATCTTTCCCCTTCAGGGCTCCATCGCTTGCCACTCGCTTATATAATAGCAAGAGTACTGAAACTAGGAGAGAGAAAGGGGATGGTGATATTGGATTTTGAGCACTCAGTAAAGTATGAATTTTTCACTTAGCTCCAAGATACGCAAGTACACAATTATTATTTAAAACAAACTTGTCCAAGAGCTTAGTCACTATTTCAAATGATACCATCAATCATTGTGTTCCTTAATAAGAATGGCATAGTTTTCCTATTCTGACTGAGTTTGTGTTTAGAAACAGACGGTCTGTGTCACATTTATCTTGAGTGCATCTCCCTAAGGGCAGTGAAAAAACTGAAACTCCGTTTATCACCATTTTTCATTTCCTGAACCTTTTAGTCTTACTCTTTCTCCTGAGGCTATTTCAGTGTCATTCTGTTGGGGCTATTTTGTTTCCTTTACACTTTTAAATGGTGTTTGCACTAGATAACATACAGTACATGGCTGCAAATTGTACTTGAAATGGAGAGCAAGAAATTCTGCAGCTCCCTTTAGGCAGCTATTCAGCTGCCATTTGTGTACAAATAAAACCAATTGAAAAGCAGGATACAGAGAACCCCAAAGCATCCTATGAAACCTTGAGTTGGAGGCAGAAATGTGCCTGGTAGCTACACCCTGAATGTTGGGTTGTCCTGATCAGAGATGAGCACGCATGCTCTCAACTTCAGTTCACCATTTCCAATGTATACTAGCCAACATACGGCATACTTTCATTTTGTAACTTTTACTTTGATTTTTTTTTTAAAAAAACACAACTGATTACTGTGGATTTGGATTCTTCATTCTTAATTTTTAAAGATCTCCTGTATGGAGAATGAGTGCAGGGAAATCACCCCATAGGGAGCCCACAGCTGTGATACAAAGACATCTGCAAGCGGGATCTGAAGGCCTTAGGAATGGACCTCAACAGACGAGAAACCCTGACATCTGAGCGTTCAGCCTGGAGGCAGGCTCAGGCAAAGAGGCAGTCCTGAAATCGGCAAAATCAGGGAGCTGGACAGGGGACAGACTGCATTTGTCTTCAGTGTGGAAGGGATGGTCACTCTCAAACTGGCCTTCTCAGCCACACAAGGCACTGTTCCAAGACCTTCATACATAACAGCACTGATGTTACCTGTCTGTCATGGGTTTGGAGGGAAAGTTCCATCCTATGGGGAGTGGAAGGCGGGACATCAGGAGGAGGGGCTGTACTGTATAAATATGTGATGCCTGTGTGGTGAAGAGGGGATGCTGAGACAGACTGTGAGACACTGGGTTGGGACGAAGCAGCAGCTGGGGAAGAAGAAGCTGTTGTGGGAGTCTGGGTGTCTGACAGGGTACTACTGTGTGTCAGAGTACCAACCTGAAAGGTTCAGGGGTCTGTTGGTTAGCCAGAACTGATGGGTTCAGGGTCTGTGCTTTAAGTTAAAGGTTCTAGGTGAACCAAACTGTATGCTGGTGTGTGTGAAAATAAGCCACGTTACTTTATTTTATTCACCTGATTGCTTATTTTTCCCTGTGTGTATTTAAAATAAACTTTATTCTTTTTGTTGTTTAAAAATCCATCCCTGGTCTGTGTGACTTATTATAGGGAATGGTTGGTGGCAGCTTAGTAACTGTGTGATAGATCCCAGTAGGTCTGGGTTTGTCACATTGATTGGTGGCAGCGGTGGGATACGACTGGTCCAGTTGTCCAGTGGTCCAGCAAAGCCTTGGCAGGTGTGCCCAGAGCAAGGGGGGTCCAGTCAGGGACAGTCTGAGGCGCGTAGGTAATCTTCTAGGTGTACCTCACGGGGAGGTGCACTAGTAGAAGAACGTGCCAACTGGGGAGACTTAGATTAAGGTGCTCTGAGGCAGCCTGATTTTGGCGGGAAAACGCTGAGGCAAAACTGCGTAGCAACAGCGAGCTAGCTTGCCAGCTGAGAGGCCCAGCAGAGGGGGGTAGGCTCTGACTCGATACTGTTGCAAGTAGTGCTGAAGAACAGCAGCAATCTCTAGGGAGAGCTGGTTCTGAGGCAAGAAGGAAAAAAGTGGTCGTTTTATTTTGAGGCTTGACTTTTTAAAGCCGCCTGTTCCGAGGGGGGATTATGCCCTTGACTCGAAGCAAGATAGCAGACATGAGTGAAGTGAAAGACCCCCAGATTGACCAAGGTTCTGAGGATGAATTTGGCTCAGTGCAAGGTGACAGCACAGGAGAGCAAGACCCAGAACTCAGAAAAATACTCATAGCCCAACAGCATGAACTGAGGGTGAGGGAAATGGAGGAAAGGGAAAGAGAGAAACAGCGGCAATTTGAATTAGAGAGAGAGAGAATGGCGTTTGAATTAAAGAGATTGGAACTGATGAACCAGAACAATAATAATAATAGGGATTCTGAGGGGGGCCAACTGTCTAAGGCTGACCTGAAGAAATTCCCTGTGTACCACAAGGGAGATTGTCCCGAGGTGTTCTTTTCCTTAGTGGAAAGAGCGTTTGTGGACTTCTCAGTGAGGGAAACTGAGAAGATGACCATCATGCGGTCTTTAATCAGTGGTAGCCTGGCTGAGGTTTATGCCGAGATGCCTGAGGAACGGATGAAAGATTTCGCAGAGTTTAAAAAACTGGTGTTTGCAAGACATGGGATAAATGCAGAGCAGCTGAGACAAAGGTTCAGGTCCCTCACCAAGAAGCCAGAACAGACTTTTACCCAAGTGGGGGCCCAATTGGTGAGGCTGCTTGAGAAATGGCTGTCGCAGGAGGGAACAGAGACCTATGAACAGCTTAAAGACTTGATAGCCCTGGAACAGTTCTATTCAGTTCTGCATGGGGAATTGAAATTCCAGGTGAGGGAAAGGAAACCGAAATCTGTGGCAGCAGCCGCAGAGATCGCGGATTTTATCTCCCAAATAAGAAAGCCCTTGGGTGAGGGGAAATCTGTAGGTAAACCCAAAGAAACCTACAGCAAGTACTCTCAGGGACCAGGGAAAAGCCAGCAAGGGGGAGGGGCCCATGGTGAAGGGAAGCCCTCAGGCATGAAACCAAGCCCTCAGAATTTGGAGGGAAAACCCAAACAAGAGGAGAGAGAATCAAAATACACCAGAAAATGCTATTTCTGTCAGGGAAAGGGTCATCTGATCTCAGAGTGTGAGAAATTGAAGCAGCTAAAAGGAATGGTGCCTCAGAATTCTAGTGGGACCAAGCCAAAAGCTGTGTTCTGTGTCCAGAAAGAGCAAGGCTCAGTATCACAGAGGGAGCCTGTTGCCATGGCTACTCAGTCTGGAACAGCTACCTATGCTGAGCAGGCTGAGGAAAATGGTCCTCTTGTGGAGGTAAAGCGCTGCTTGCTGATAAAAACAGATTCTCAGTTGTTTGAGACAGCCGGGGTGGACGTAGGAATACTTGACCGTCAGTATAGGGGGCTGCGGGACACTTGTTCCCAGGTAACCCTGTGCCATCCCGATATCATTCCCCGGGAGTTTATAATCCCAAATGAGAGCATAAAGGTAGCAGGTATTGAGGGGCAGGTAATCTCTCTGCCAGTAGCAGAGGTACCTGTCAACTTTCAAGGCTGGAGGGGAGATTGGCGGATAGCGATTTCATCTACTCTGCCAGCAGCCGTGCTCGTGGGAAATGACCTGGCTGAACATGTGAAAAGGGTGCTAGTGATTACACGCTCACAAGCCACCACGGGGACAGTTCAGGGGGGTAATGATGAGCCAGAGGCGGAAGCAGAGGGGAGTTCAGAAGCTGTGGTGGAAACCTTAACCACAGACAGCAGATTTGGACAGGAGCAAAAGGCAGACGCCACTCTCCAAAAGTGTTTTGAACAGGTGACTGACGCCCAGCTAACACCTGAAACCCCAGTGAGATTTCTGGAGAAAAAGGGGATTTTATATAGAGAAACCCTGAGGAACATCTCAAAAGGGGGAGATGGGATCAGAAGTCAACTGGTGGTACCTGAAAAGTATCGCCCCATGATCTTACAAAGGGGGCACTCTGACATGTTTGCTGCACACTTAGGGGTCAACAAAACACAGCAGAGAATCACACAGAATTTCTACTGGCCTGACATAGGGAAGCAGATCAGGGAGTTCTGTAAACAATGCGATGTGTGTCAAAGGCAGGGGAATAACCGCGACAGGACCAAAGCAAAGCTGTGCCCTTTGCCTGTGATTGACACTCCGTTCAAATGCATAGGGGTGGATATTGTGGGACCTTTGCCCAAGGCCACAAAGAGGGGGAACAGGTTCATCCTAACAATTGTGGACCATGCCACAAGGTATCCTGAAGCCATACCCTTGACTAATATTGAAACTAACACAGTGGCAGATGCTTTGGTGGGGTACATGTCCAGGATGGGATTTGCCTCAGAGATAATCACAGATTTGGGGGCATCGTTCACGTCAAAGCTCATGAAACGCTTATGGCAAATCTGTGGAATAAAGCACAAGGAAACCACTGCTTATCATCCGGAAAGTAATGGGTTAACTGAGAAGTTCAATGGGACTCTAATGCGCATGATTAGGGCTTACTTGGCAGAGAATCCAAACAATTGGGACCAGAAGCTGCAATCCCTTTTGTTTGCTTATCGATCAGTGCCACAAGCCAGTACCGGGTTCAGTCCATTCGAACTTTTATTTGGGAGAAGGGTGAAAGGGCCCCTTGATTTGATAAAACAAAATTGGGAGCAGATCACCCAGGATGACCCACAAGACGTTGTGACTTACATAGACACCTTGATGAATGACCTAAAGCGAAATCTAGAGCTGGCAGCAGAAAACCTGCAAGCGCAGAAGGTCAAACAGAAAACATGGTATGACCGCAAAGCTAGAGAGAGGCACTTTGACCCAGGGGAGGAAGTGCTTTGGCTTAGGCCCTGCAGAGAGAATAAGCTGCAGCTCAAATGGGCAGGACCATATAGGGTCATTTCCAAGATGTCAGATCTGAACTACCTAATAGAGCAGGAGGAGAACCAAGCAAGGAGGGTGGTTCATGTGAATGCCCTAAAACCCTACTACAGAGGGGAACAGAGGGTTCTATTTGCTATAAAAGCAGCTGAGAGTGAGGAAGCTGAATTACCCTTCTGGGAGGGTAGAGGGGAAGTAAAATACAACCCAGAGGAGGTAAAGATCAGTCCTGCACTCACCCAAGACCAGCAGCAAGAACTAAAAATGCTGCTTAGTAAATATCAACAGGTGTTTTCCAACAAGCCGGGGATAGTGAAGGGAGTGATGCATCGGATCCACACAGGGGATGCACCCCCGCAGGCAGTATCCCCATACCGAGTAACGGGACCCTATAGGGACAAGGTGCGGAAGGAGCTGGACGAGATGCTGAGGGAGAACATAATCGTCCCCTCTTCTAGTCCTTGGTCCTCTCCGATAGTCCTTGTGGACAAGCCTGATGGGAGCATTAGGTTTTGTGTCGATTACAGGAAATTAAACCGTGTAACCACTCCTGATGCCTACCCAATGCCCAGGCTAGACAACCTGATTGAAACCATAGGGGGTTGTCGGTTCATCTCATCATTGGACCTGGTAAAGGGATATTGGCAATTAAGAATTGATCCCAGGGATCAAGAAAAAACTGCCTTTTGCAGCCCTTTTGGTCTCTATGAGTTTCGAGTCCTGAGCTTTGGTCTCAGAAATGCACCAGCCACATTCCAAAGGCTGATGGACCAGACCTTGGCAGGGCTCAGTGACTTTACAGTGGCCTACATTGATGACATAGGGATCTTCAGTAATACCTGGGAAGATCACCTGATACACCTGGAGTTAGTGCTGCAGAGGTTAAGTGCAGCAGGGCTAACAGTAAAGGCCAGCAAGTGTCAGCTGGGTAGCCCAGAAATAAAATACTTAGGTCACATGGTAGGGGGAGGAATGATAAAACCCCTGGAGGCCAAAATAGAAGCTGTTCGAGATTGGCCTAGACCCACCACCAAGAGAAAAGTCAAATCATTTCTTGGGTTGGTGGGCTACTACAGAAAGTTCATCCCGAGGTTTAGCGAGATTGCGGCTCCGCTGACCGATCTGACGAGGAAGAAGACTGATGACCGCATCCCGTGGACCAGCGACTGTGAGGCGGCGTTCCAGAGGTTGAAGGAGGCGTTAATCAACTATCCTGTCCTGCGTGCTCCAGACTTCGACCGGGAGTTCATCATCTACACCGATGCGTCTAACAGCGGGGTAGGAGCAGTTCTGTGCCAGGAGGATGAGAATGGTGACCAGCATCCAGTGTCCTACCTGAGTAGGAAACTTCAAAAAGGTGAGAGACATTTGGCAACCGTGGAGAAGGAGTGTTTGGCCATAGTCTACGCGATCCAGAAGGCCAAGCCTTACATCTGGGGAAGACATTTTGTTCTGTGTACTGACCATTCACCATTGCAATGGTTAAAGACAATGAAAACCCACAATAGCAAACTTATGAGGTGGGCTTTGAACTTACAGGACTATGACTTTGAAGTGAAGGTGGTCAGAGGGTCAGTGAACTGTGTTGCTGACGCCTTATCAAGAAGACCTGAAGACTGAAGACGGCGAAAGAACATGGACTATATGTATATAATGAAGACAAAAAGTTAAAATGTACCTGGTTTTAAATTGGTTTGTATTAATAAAGGTAAAATTGATGTAATGCATATGGTAAATGTTTGAAATGCCTATTTGCTATGTTTAACTTGGAGTGTAAGTATATGTAAGTATTATAGGGTATGTATAACTGTTGTTGTATGTTTTATACAGGTTGTTTTTTGGTGAAAAGCACCTTAGCTTTCCCCCTACAAAACAACTTATAAAGAGGGGAGGTGTTACATAACAGCACTGATGTTACCTGTCTGTCATGGGTTTGGAGGGAAAGTTCCATCCTATGGGGAGTGGAAGGCGGGACATCAGGAGGAGGGGCTGTACTGTATAAATATGTGATGCCTGTGTGGTGAAGAGGGGATGCTGAGACAGACTGTGAGACACTGGGTTGGGACGAAGCAGCAGCTGGGGAAGAAGAAGCTGTTGTGGGAGTCTGGGTGTCTGACAGGGTACTACTGTGTGTCAGAGTACCAACCTGAAAGGTTCAGGGGTCTGTTGGTTAGCCAGAACTGATGGGTTCAGGGTCTGTGCTTTAAGTTAAAGGTTCTAGGTGAACCAAACTGTATGCTGGTGTGTGTGAAAATAAGCCACGTTACTTTATTTTATTCACCTGATTGCTTATTTTTCCCTGTGTGTATTTAAAATAAACTTTATTCTTTTTGTTGTTTAAAAATCCATCCCTGGTCTGTGTGACTTATTATAGGGAATGGTTGGTGGCAGCTTAGTAACTGTGTGATAGATCCCAGTAGGTCTGGGTTTGTCACACACGTTACCATAGTCTCTCAAGACTGAAGGATGCCTACTACTAATGGTTTCTTCATTCTTAGTTTTTAAATTAGAGTTTGTTGCTTAAAATGTCAGTAGGCATATATTTCTGGGAATGGTTCTTGTATACTTTGTTGTTATGTGCCATCAACACTTCTGTCTCATGACAGCCTTATCAATGAGTGACCTCCAAAAGGTCATCACATTAACAACACCACTAGGTTCGTTTTTTGCTTCTAGACAGAGTTCAGTATAGATTTGATCCAGGACTCATTTATTTTGGTTTAGAGTCATAAAGTTCCTTCCAACTTCATTATTCTTGGGAATTCTTGGGCCTCGGGTCATTTCAAGGAGAAAGGTGGGGTAAAAATAAATTAATTAATTAATAATGATTCTAAATCAATATGGACTGAATCAAAGCCAAAAGTGTTCGTATGCACCAATTTTTGTGAAAGATGGTCCTCACTTGTAGGTGAAGAATGTATCTTCATTACACAATTATAGCCTTTTGATACCTCTTTCATTGCCGTGACTCCATCCTCATAACATCCTAGGATTTGCAGTTTGGCAAGGCATCCATTTGCTGAAAGATCTCGAGGGGAGCTGCTCTGCTCCTTGACTACCTGTGGCCTCTTTCCTGTGCCCCCTGATTACCGTGGAAATAAACAAATAGCCTGATTTGCTCTGCATTTATTCATTTTTTTCTGGAGACAGATATCACTAATTGAAAGTGGCAGGACATTAACAAATAATTCTTAAGAACACTTATTGAAGCTTTGGCAAAATGAAAATGTGCTCCCATTTAATCAGGTATCTGATAAACAAAGTACTTAAGAAAACAGGTGATTAGTCAACTGTTCTTCACAGATTGGCAGATCTATCAGCATATGGGCATGGTTTGCAAGAAGCCTCCTGTGTTTGGAAATGAAATATTCACATCATCTCCTATTCTTATCAGTTCCGTAATACAGAATATCCAACCAAACACAAGGGAGAAAGTGACTATGAAAAGCAATTTTCAGGAACAGCTGGGGATTACCAGATTTAAACATTTATCCAATACCAACCCAAGGGAGATAATTCTTAAATGCATGGGATTAAGATCCCCATTCATAAATTTGCAGAGAATGGGAATTTGAAGTTACCTCAAGAGATCTTCCACGTTAAAAAAAGAAAAGTAAGACGTTAAAAGAATAAGACTTTAATCCATTCAAAGATTTATGTGCAGAGTTACATAGTGAGCACATCAAATCTATACAATTATATAGCATTCTGGAGGCTCATAGAAGTCCTGGTGCAGAAATACTGATAGTGGAAGCTCTAGACAGCATGTGGTTTGTGACTGCTGGAAATTCAATTCCTTGATAATCTACATTCAGCTGGCATTGGGGAGGGCTATGTTTGTCAAATTTCCTCTCTCCCTTGAAAATTGTTTCATGAACTATCCAGTAAATGTTTTAATCTTATAATAATTATCATAACCATGTGTTGTCAAGGAAATTTCCACTTATGTTTAACCCTCCTGGTGTTTTTTAGATATGCCAGTGCCTCCTTCTGGCAGCATTCCGGGATTGTGTATTTTGCCCAAGACCATACAGAGGGCAGAGGGCATAACTTCATCACTCACCCACCCATACCCACAGAGTGTCAACTAGCTCATCTCCAGAAAGCCCTTGTTGGACTTGATCACCTTGCTCTTCAGCTAGACACTCCAGATCTCTGAATGATGACAGCACATTTTCCTTATATATTAGCCCAAATGCATATATTCATAGCATTTTTTTTCAGTGACAACTTACTATTATGAAAATTACTGCTACTCATCTAGTGTAGGGCTACTTCACTGCACTGATGTCTTGTGAGCCTAGTGTGAGTGTCATTTCACGGCACCCATTATAGGAGGCTTGCCCATTCCTCAGACACTGGACCACCTTTGCTTTACTGGTGTTTGCATTTTTAAGGGAAAAATTAGTAGACTACTGCAGTGCTGCAAGCAGAATAAGCCCCAAAGCTCTGCTTTGTTAGCTTGTGTAATAATCTAGCCCAGGCCAAAATGTTCTGGATCACCAATATCCTCAAAAGAACAAGTAATTAAGCATTAGACATTTTGTAGATATTCTCATGTGTTTTGCAGTGTTTATACAGAGCACCTCAGTGGAGCCTGCAGACCACAGTTTTAGACCTGTTTGTGAGTAAATTATACATGCTTGAATGGCACTTTGTTTACAGGTAGTAGTGCTACTGGTGGATATCCAGTGTGCTGTAGTGGACAGAGTAACAGAATAGGACTCAGGAGGACTGGGTTCCAATCTCAACTCAGTCATGGGAACTCACTGGGGTGGGAGTAGAATTGGTAAAACCACTCATTAAATATCTCACATTGAGAGGCCTATTAGGTCACTATAGATCACTTCCGACTTGACAGCACAAACTGGTGGAAAATTCTAAAATTGAAACAAAATCTTTTTGCATGTTCACAAAAAAATGTGTTCAAGGAACACAAATATTCACTCTAGATGGATGTGCTGGTAGTCTTCCAGTCTCTAACCAGAGAGACCTATGCATTTGGACAAAAATACTAAGGAAAAAAAATCCTTCTACCCATGTTGTGTCTGTTTCATTCCTGTTGGACACACAAAGTTAGACAGATTAGGTCAAGTCCCCTTCAGCGGTTCCCAAAAGCGTTTAAAGGTGGGAGGTGGGGAAAATAATTAGGATGATTTTTTTTTCATACCCAACATTGCCCCATCTCTTTCTCCTTTACTTTGACATCTGGAACTGTGAGGTCTGATTGGAGGATCTTATTTCATTCAGTTGAATGCAAGTACAAAGTGCAGGGTAACCCAAGATCCCGTTTTACCAGGGCCTCCCGGAAAATTTCATCACAACCAGTTGGACATGAGTAGTACCTGTCCTCGGTTCTGACTCCTCCATATGGTCATGTCAGCAAAGGAACAGGCAGGAGCAGGACACGCATAGTTATTGGCAGCAAGATCAGCATATTCAGCCCCATCTCTTTCCCTATGGTTAGCCCCACATGTCCTTCCAAAAATACCAAGAGGACTTTACTCTAACCCACTTTGCATCTTTGTTTCATGTTAAAATGTATCATGGAAACCAGCATTGAAAGTACTGAAGCTATTCCTGCTCTCATTCTGAGCCTGCTACTAAAGAGAAGAAAAATCCAATACATTTCAGTCATGGGGCAGATGATGATTTAACTAGCTCAAGTTCATCTGTTTGGGTCAAGGCTGCTTGAAGTGACCACAGTCTTGATTTAATAGAGACCTGTGCGTCTGCTAATAGCTGAGCTGATTGAAGCCACCATTTTACTTTGCCTCATAAAAATTTTGAATAGGAAGGAAACTTATTTAAACATTCAATTTTTCTGTTCACTGCAACAGGAGATGGGAACAAAGACAATGACATACAGTAGGTTTAAGCTAAGTAATGGTCCAATTTAACCAACCAGTGCTGAATGTTTGAAAATATAGTCTCACATAAATAGTAATCCTCATTATTCAGTTACATTACTTGATTTAGTGGGGGAATGCAAGTCTGTTAATATCTGAGTCTTGTTTACTACGGTATATGCGTCTGTTCAGAAATAGCAATGTAAATCCTCATTAATCTTGTCCTTTCGGATGAGAGTGAAAAATCACATCACACCTCATATGTGAGGCCTGCTGAGATTTCACTGAATTATCACATTATACCCTGCATTTCATAGAATAGTGAAGTTGGAAGGGACCTATAAGGTCATCAAGTCCAACCCCCTGCTCAATGCAGGAATACAAATCAAAGGATATGTGCCAGGTGGTCATCTAAGTTTCTCTTGAATGCCTCCAGTGTTGGAGCACTTGCCACCTCTCAAGGTAATTGGTTCCATTGTCATACTGCTCTAACAGTTAGGAAGTTTTTCCTGAGATTCAATTGAAATCTGGCTTCCTGGAACTTGAGCCCATTGTTTCGTGTCCTGCACTCTGGGATGATCAAAAACAGATGGTGTCTCTCCTCTGTATGACAGCCTTTCAAGTATTTGAAAAGTGTTGTCATATCACCCCTCTGTCTTCTTTTCTCAAAGCTAAACATACCCAATTATTTCAGTCTTTCCTCATAAGGCTTGGTTTCCAGCCCCTTGATCATCCTTGTTGCCCTCCTGTGAATTCTAATTTGTTGGCTTCTTTCTTCAAGTGCGTTGTCCAGAACTGGACACAGTATTCAAGATAAGGCCTAACCAGTGCTGAATAGAGGGGAGACTATACTTCTGTTAAAGGACCCTAAATTAGCATTTGCCTTTTTTGTAGCCACATCACACTGTTGGCTCATATTTAGCTTGTGATCAACAACAATTCCAAGATCCTTCTCACTCATAGTTTTGCTGAGCCAGGTATCCCCGATCTTGTAACTGTGCAATTGGTTTCTTTTTCCGAGGTGCAGGACTTTGCACTTAACCCTGTTCAATTTCATTCTGTTGCTTTTGGCCCAGTGCTCCATCCTATCAAAGACATTTTGAATTTTGTTTCTGTCTTCTAGGGTATTAGCTATTTCACCCAATCATATGTCATCTGCAAATTTGACAAGCATTCCCTGCACTCCCTCATCCAAGTCATTAATAAAATATTGAAGGGCACAGGACCCAGAACTGAGCCTTTGGGGGCACCCCACGTTACCTTTTCCCAAGGAGGAGGCAAGGATGATTGTGTGCATGTGCAAAAAAATGAGAGGATTGTTTATTTGCTGAAGCAATACTGGGATGACATCGGTGTCATTTGGATATATTTATCTACTTGAAGCCTTGGATTAAAAATTAGCCAGTCCTGTGCTTACTCTGTAAGTACTCTGCTTCTCAAGACAAAAGGACACTAGTTTTGTGGAGACATATCTTCTGCAAACTACACTAAGCTTGACAACAAGAACTACTACTACAAGAATAACAACAGCATCCCTTGTCTTGCCCTTGACTGGACTTGAGGAGTCTCATAGGCACTGAATATTTTTCATTGAAGTGCCATATTGAATCGAGGCAGACAAAACTGATGAGAATAAGAAATTTGCTTTTATTCTCACAGCCATATTCAGAAGTAAATCCCATTGAAATTCAGCAGGGACGGTGTCTTGATAAATGGATATGCAACTCTATACCCACTTTCCTGGGAGTACACTTAGTAGAACTCAATGAAATGCAGTCTACAATCTTATATATGTCAATACTAAAGAAAATATGTTATTAAAACAAGACTGTCCATTTTTTGTGTCATTTGGGGGGGGTGTATGTTAGTAGTGTCATCGAAGCGACCAACATGAATGTAACCCATCTCTGTGAGGCAGTGGAAGACAGGAGGGCCTGGCGTGCTCTGGTCCATGGGGTCACGAAGAGTCGGACACGACTTAACGACTAAACAACAATGTTAGTAGATGTATAGAGAAACATACCAAATTGCCTTTTCAAACCCATTCTAGAAAAATATATACCTCTCTTTGAATGACATATTAAGATTCATAGAGCTATGTTTTCCATTTCCTCCAAACAACAAGAACATGGGAAGATGCCTTATCCTGAAACAGACCGTAGGTCTATCTGATCCATCCTGCCCAATACTGTCAATTTGTAGTCAGTAATCTAGTTGCAAATTAAGAAGTGCAGGGTCCTTTCAAAAGACTCTCTCTCTCTCTCTCTCTCTCTCTCTCTCTCTCTCTCTCTACACACACACACACACACACACACACACACACACACACACACACACACACACACACACACACACACACACACACGCACACTTCCTGTGTATGTGTGTGCGTGTGTGCTTGTACGCGCATGTGTGTGTGTGGATTTGCCATATTGTGTGTGTGTGTGTGTGTGTGTGTGTGTGTGTGTGTGTGTGTGTGCGCGCATTTGCCAAGGGCACATTTGCCATATTATAACTTATTTCAACTATGGAGGGGGACAGGAATCCGTAGGGGAGAGAAGGAAGAAATTCTCATCCAGAGACCAGGCTGTCAAATGCAAAAGTAGCGCCAGCTGCCACAGCTTTCCTAATATGCCCCCCTCCACTTCTCCTGGGTTTAGCAATAGGACACTGCAAAACATAAACCCACATGTACACACACACACACAGAGAGAGAGAGAGAGAGAGAGAGAGAGAGAGAGAGAATGGGGGGGGGGAAGGAAAGAAGGAAAGTGTTCTAAGCATCCCTGATGAGTTCCAGGATGACTCCTCTTCTGGGTTTTAATTGACAGGAAGCCAAAAGGTAACTAAACCATCCTAATAAGGCAGGCAGGCAAATGAGAGGCCAAGCCAGTTCCTACCCACCTCCACCTTGGATGGAGGTCCAGGTGGGACAATATTCTTTCCCCACTAAAGGGGAAAATAATCTGAAGTGATCTATCTATCTACCTATCTATCTACCTGCCTGCCTGCCTGTCCGTCCGTCTGTCCATCCGTGTGTGTGTCTGACTTCTCTCTCTAAGATTTTTTGCTATCCTACTTATCTGGTAATCACCTAGCCTATCAGGCTTCTCATTTCGTGACCCCAACAACTATTAATCTCACAGACCCAATAGAAGTAACCTGGGAGGGCCCAGGCATCAGGAGAAAAGCCAGTGTTTCAAACCCCCAAAGGGTGCAATGACTACACCACTGCTTGTATAGGTAATAGCTGTCTCGTACTGGAGGCCGGATTCTTTTCGGTTTTACTTGGGGGGGGGGTGTAACCTGGGGCCTTTTGTATGCAAACCACCCATTCCACCACTGAGCTACATCCTCTCCTGTTCCCTAAACCTGACAAGCGTCCTGGAAAACTAAACCCCTGCTTTGCTTTGGAGAGGATTTGTTTTCTTAAATTTTGCTCTATATACAAATATACAAGCAGAGCATTGCCAGTGGGGACCTCATTGCTACAAACAGAAGACCTGGTACCCCTCATGAAATCCTCAGAGAAGGGTCTTTGTACCCTCAAGGGTACCATCTGACCAAGTCCGCACTGCTGGCTCCTTCTTCCCTGGGCCCTCTTCCTCCCCGCTCCTGCTCTAGTTGCATGTATTAATCCTTAACTGGAATCATGTGCTACTTTCCCTGAGGTCCAATGTAGGAAGAGAAGTTGTTGTTCTGCAGCCCTCCTGATCTCTGTCCATTGACTATGATGGTGGGGCTGATGGGAATTCCAGGTTGAAGACCTCTTGTGAGCCATACTGTACTTTTTATTAGCTGAAGGGCCACCCCTGTCCTGCTGGCTATTTCACCGATTCCAGGGATTTACCATAATCTCCAAAGCAGTTAAGAAAGGAATGGCTAGCCAGCTGTGTAAACCACATTACAGATAGCCAAAGCAGCCGCTTGGAAGCTGAACAGCCTGTGTGGGTTAAAGATCCGGGAGAGATGCAGGAGGTCCGCCTCCCAGTAACTGTCTAGTTGCAAGTCAGCTATTTGTGTAACCACAGAGGAGGCTAAATTACTTGGACTGTACAGTCTCATGAAAATCCCACTCCTCCTATTCCTACAAACTGTCTCAGAATTGTGCCATCCATCATAATGTCATGATATCGCACATTCTTGAACTCTGCCTTGTTAAATATGTATCCCTGCGGAACAACCATTTTAATTTATCATGCAGGCGTGCCGGTTAGACAAATCTATGGGATTGTTTAGTCTACTGAGCATCAGTATATGGTGTTTGGCATGAAGGCACTCACTGGAAATGTGTTTGGTCCTGTTGGGAGCCTAGCCGCGATGTGTAGAGCATGCTTGAGTACCATTGGCCAGACGTGGTTTCCTCGACTCTAGCCTTGTCATCAAAAACTATTCCCTGTTGGCTCCTTCATTCCATCTGTGATTCATTTGTTATCATTTTCCCCCCAAAGGAAATTTCAGATAGAAGGCTGGCAGTATAAGAGAATGTAATATTCATCTGAATGAAAGAGAACATGTTAAGAATATGTTAAGAGTTTGGGAGGGACTTAGTAGCTTAGTGTTTTACCATTGATTCTTTGCATTATGGTTTGATAAAACATCTTGCTCTTGCAGCTGTGGGAAGTTTTTAGTGGAAAGTATCTTAGTCTAAAGGTCCATCTTGTGGCTATTAACACCACTGGTGTTTAGCATAATCAAGCTATTGTAGTATAAAGATGCATTGTTCTATGATTTTCTCTCACACAAAGATGTCTTACTAGGTTGGTTGCAACCCCAGTGCCTAAAGAGTGCCCCCATATGTAAACTGGATTATCGCATCTTTATACTACATTAGCTTGATTATGCTAAACACCAGTGGTGTATCCCTTAATAGCCACAAGATGGACCTAAGATACTTTCCACTAAAAACTTCCCACATGCAGCTGGGAAATCTTTCATTTTGTCTCCCCCCAGTTTCTTATATTTCCAGTCTTAAATATACATTACCCATTTTTATATCTGTTCCGCCAGGTTGTGGCCCAAGGAACAGCAATGAGCCTTGTCCGATGTGGATTTATTTCAACTCTTTTCCTAGATTGTCCATATGCCTCATCTCCACTTCAACTCAGCTACCATCCTATCATGAAGGGACAAGGCTGTTTACAATTGTTATTTATCAGGACATATTCTGCCTCCAGGATTGGAGGCAGCATGCTTTTAAATGGTCAGTTTCTGGAGGGGAAAAAAAAAGCAAGAGATGGATATTGCCCTCATACTCTGCTTGCAAACTTTCCAGAGACACCTGACTGGCTGTTAAGGACAGAACCTTTGGTGTGACCTACAACCGGGGCTGGCCCTAACATAAGACAAAGTAAGGTAGCAATATAAGAGGACAGATTTTGGGTGTCATGAAAGAAATTCCAAATGGTTAGCTATTTTCCCCTTCTATTTTACTGCCAAGAAATAAGACATGCCTTTGAAATGTTCTACTTCATGAATCAAGATAACTTGTTTGTCTTGATCTCCCCTCTCAACTTGCATCTTGACGACAGCAGGTAGGTGAACGGCGTGGCATTTGCTGTTCCATTCCTATATAGCAAGGCCTCTTTTCCAATTATGATTATATAATTCCCCATCTTCATTATCCTGGCACACCCAAGAAATGTTGTTGCTGCCCCCCCTTTCTTTTTAATGTTTGATGGGGATGTTTGCAAACTTTCAGAGGAAAGCTTGTAGAAGGAGCTCATATCATCATTCTTCTGCTGAAAGTACCCTGGGGTTTTTAGATTATGTCCATTCTAAAACAATCAACTTGTGTTCTGCATTGAAAAGAGACTTCAGGGTGCTGCTGTGACATCGACCATCTCAGACACAGCAGATCCTGAAAAGATCACAGCCCATTCCTTCCCCTACATAGAAACATTTAAAAATAACAGGATTCCAGGCAATTACCACATTAAGCTCTAATTAGTAAATTAAGGATAATGGCTTAGATGTGTGCTTAATGTTTTGTATTTAGTTCTTCATGCTTGAACAACTGATAGTAAACACTTTCATATATATGTGTGTCCATTCTATTATTCTAAAGGCTTTTCTAATAATTACATAATAACCCCAGTAATAAAGTTATAATGCATATTGGGTGTTATGGGAAATATTTTTATGGTTTTCTTATACCTGTTGTTGATGGCATCGTTTAAAATTAATGGTCTGTAGAAGAAAATCTGTTTATACATTTCATTTGTCTTTTCATTTCCCTGGTCTCCTCCTCCACCAAAGGGAAATATTTATGCAAATAACCTCATCCCAGTCTTCTCCTTGTGTGTATTGTTAAGAATACCTTCCGAGATGTCGGGACTGTTACTGAAAGAAAAGGAGACTTGTCTTTATCTGGTCTGTCCCGAGTATTGTTGTTGTTTAGTCATTAAGTCGTGTCCGACTCTTCTTGACCCCATGGACAAGAGCACGCCAGGCCCCTCCTGTCTTCCACTGCCTCCCAGAGTTGGGTCAAGTTCATGTTGGTCACTTCAATGACGCTGTCCAACCATCTCATCCTCTGTCGTCCCCTTCTCCTCTTGCCTTCACGCTTTCCCAACATCATGGTCTTTTCCAGGGAGATTTCTCTTCTCAAGTATATTGTTCCGTAATTTCTCCCAACAGACCTGCTGTTCTGCTCAACCAAAATGATCGCAGGTCATCATGTGAGGACTTCCAACTGTTTGATAACCTGATATGAGCAAGAAGTCAGCACTCTCAATTTTAGTTACTGATTTTTTGGACCAACTGAAGAAGAATCTGAAGACAAGACACGGCACTATACATGGAGCTTCTTCACACAATCAAGAATCTTGATTTTTCTAGAACTCTAATCTCATGAAGAGATTCCACATATAGCAGAAACTTCCGTCTTCAGATAGCACCTCTCCCTGTAGAACCAGCAACAGGAAGGAAGTAGAGGAATAAACCCTGTCCTTTTGGGCTAGTCAGAATATATGAGAAAAAAGAACAGCTTAGCCCTTCTGATCCTGCTCTCATCACATGGAGAGTGATCATTTAATACAGTGGTTCTTAACCTTTGTTACTCAGATGCTTTTGAACTGCAACTCCCAGAAACCCCAGCCAGCACAGCTAGTGGTGAAGGCTTCTGGGAGTTGCAGTCCAAAACTCCTGAGTAACCCAAGGTTAAGAACCAGTGAAAACTCTCTGCACCATTAATCCTGTATACTTCATGAGAGCCCCTGATTTTTCAGGTCCTCAGGTCATTTAAATGCTTCCACATGAAACAGAGGGTCCCCTTTTCAGACTTGCATTCTCCACATGAAGAGAACAGAAATAGAGATGCTCCATTTCATCATGCAGATGTTTTGAACATATGAAAAGGAATTATATTTAGTCATGTTGGAAAGTTTTCCTGTAAAAGATAAAGAGTATAATGTTTATCAAAATATATCAGAAATATTAGCAAACAAAATATTATACTGCATATTATCAACAGCGTAATATTTGGTTCTACATGTTTGCTTAAATAGCTATGATGTGTTTTTAGTTATTGACTTATAAAGTTGCAATCAAAGTGGCTTTATGTCTATTTGAAGTAAGCATATATTTAAAGAAAATATGGCTTTTTCTTCCTGGCTTTTAAAATAATTACAAATAATTTTAAAGAATGCTTATAATAAAAGATCAAAAAACACAACTGGAGTGATCAGAGATAAAACAGGAAAAAACTGTAGCCTAATGAAGGAAAAATAATGATATTACAAGAATTTTACAAAAAAATTATATAAAGGTAATAGTACATCAAAAGAAGATATAGAAAATTATATTAAAGAAAATGTAAAGAGTAAACTATTAGAGAATGATAAAAGAGAATTAGAAAAAGGGATAAAGGATGAAGAGATTACAGAAGTCATTAACAAACTAAAAAATGGTAAAACTCCAGGCTTTGATGGAATGGGCTCAGAATATTATAAAGCTTTTAAATCAATACTGATCCCCAAGTTAAAAATACTTTATTAAAGGAATATTGGAAGGAGAGAAAATACCAGAGTCTTGGAAATATTCATTAACAACTCTTATTCCAAAACCCAATAAAGATTTGACAGACCCACGTTCGTATAGACCTATTTCATTATTAAATCAAGATGCAAAGATATTTACTGCAATCTTGGCAAATAGAATGAACAAGTTTATTACAAAATATATTAAAGAGTTTCAAAATTGGTTTTTAAAAGGAAGACAAATGGAAAATTTAACTAGGAGAGTTTTGAATATTATATATAATATAGAAAATGATAAATCAAAGGCAGGTATTTTATCATTAGATATTTTTTAAGGCATTCAGTTGTGTAGAATGACCAGCATTAAAGATCCTTTTAAAGCAGTGGTCCCCAACCTTGGGCCTCCAGATGTTCTTGGACTTCAACTCCCAGAAATCCTGGCCAAAAGAGGTAGTGGTGAAGGCTTCTGGGAGTTGTAGTTCAAGAACATCTGGAGGCTCAAGGTTGGGGACCACTGTTTTAAAGGGTTAGGGTTTTGGAAAGAAATTTAGGGGAGTAATAGATCAATTATATTTGGAGAACACTTCTGCGGTAATTGTTAATGATGGGATGACAAAGCAGATAGCTCTAGGTCAAGGCACCATACAAGGTTGCGCTCTTTCTCCAGTTCCATTTTGCTTGATTATTGAAATGTTAGCAAATGCAATAAGGAATGATGATTTAATTGAAGGTATGGGGGAAAATAATAAAATAAAGATTAATTTATTTGCTGATGATTCCCTATTGAACAGTGAAAAACCCATTAGAATTTAAATTCATTTAGAAAAATTTGGAAAAATAACTGCATTACGTGTAAATTGGCAAAAAACTGAAATAATGTTGTTTAATCATAATAAACTAGAACAAAAAAGTTTATTAAATATGATTTTAAGATATGTAAATTGGTTAAATATTTAGGTATAGATTTAGTAAAAGATAATAAAAAAATAAAAGAACATATTTATAATAAATTAAAAGGAGATATTAAAAAGAAATTACAGGAATATACTAACTTAAAACTTTCTTGGTTTGAAAGGATCGCATTGATAAAAATGAAGATTCTAACAAAAATTAATTTTTATATAGAATGTTACCAGTACAGTTAACAGAAGATGATTTTAAATTTTGGCAAGGAATGATTAATAAATAATGAAGGGAAGAGAGCCAGAATAAATAAAAAGTACTGGTATAAAACAACAAAAAAGGAGGTTTAGGCATACCAAATACTTGGCTTGTGGAGTATGTTAGATAGAAAAACAAAGAATAAGTAGTGAAATGGCAATAAATACATAGAGCTACAGTATGTATTGTTTTCTGTTTTGGACAGATTTTTAAGCCTCAGTGATACCAACAGTCTTACTCTGTTCCTCTTGCACCTAAAGTTATTCTAGTGAATGGCAGTTTTCTATTGGAAAGGCAATGTATGCCTACTTCCCTCCCAAATGGAAAATTGGTTGGATGATAGATAGATAAAACTTTGGTTGTTGTGGGTTTTTCGGGCTTCTTGGCCGTGTTCTGAAAGTGGTTCTTCCTAACGTTTCGCCAGTCTCTGTGGCCAGCATCTTCAGAGGACAGCAAACTGTACTGGTCAAAGACCAGCCACAAATAAAACATCGAAATATATAAATATACAGAGGTATTCAAAGATATTGGGATCAAATGCAAATACTTGGTTCTGAGGTGAACAACAACAGCATCAAAACATCTCCCCTAAAGCGATTCCAGAATGGATGAAAGGGGAAGGTTTCAGATATCCACCATGCCTGCTCAAATAAATTGTGAAACAATCTGCTAACATTTACTATTTGTACTTGGTAACTTGTGCTGAAAGTAGAGTGTGGACCTTTTGGGTTTTTTAATTATTATTAAAAATCCCATACTTCTCCATTCTAGGAATTCTGTCTAACAGACATATACAGTGGTGCCTCGCTTAACGGGTGCCCTGTTTAACAATGAAATCGCATAGTGATTAACTTTTGTGATCGCTTTTGCAATCGCTTTGCGATGTTTTAAATAGGGAAAAATCACTTTGTGATGATCGGTACCCTGTTTCGGTTACCGATCATCGCATAGCGATGATTTTAACAGCTGATCAGTGGTTCCAAAATGGCCACCGGGTTAAAAAAAAATGGCCGCCCAATGTTTTATGGCAGTGGTGTCGAACTGTGGCCCTCCAGATGTTCTTGGACTTCAACTCCCAGAAGCCTTCACCACCACCTCTGCTGGCCAGGATTTCTGGGAGTTGAAGGCCAAGAACTTCTGGAGGGCCACAGTTCGACACCACTGTTTTATGGGATGGTTTCCCCACTTACTGAGCAGCGAAAATGGCTGCCGTATGGAGGATTTTTGCTTTAAGGTGAGTTTTAAGCCCATAGGAATGTATTGAAGGGGTTTCAATGCATTCCTATGGGCTTTTTAATATCGCATAGCGACGAAATCGCTTTGCAGCGATTTTTGCTGCACGGATTATCGTCATTATGCAAGGCACCACTGTACCTACATGTGGTTCACCTTTTCCAAAAGAAGGTTCCCAGCTAAGCGTGGGGTGGGAAACTGAGGAAGCTTGGATGACCTAGGTCTAGATCCGTCTGAAAGCCTTCTCGTTGAGGCCTGTCTACCTCATGTGCCACATGTAGGTGTATGTCTGTCAGATGGAACTCCAAGGATCCAGAATTATGAAATTCTTAGTCCAAGAAATCTGAGAATACCATCCCTAGCTACAAATTTGATGCAAACATGGGGTTCTAATAGTGTATAGCCCACGTTCATACTTGAAGGAGGTGACTAAAGGTGTGCTGCTGAGGATGCCAAGGGTTTGGGGCCTTAAAAGTACTACAACACAGGCTTTCGTGACTGCCATGACCTTTCTTGAGGTCCATTGGATTCTGACCATGCAAGATGTTGATTTATTCCCATTTTTTTTTCTTTTATATGTTCCTTCACTGCATGGATGGGGATACAATAATTATTATTTTGGAAAATAAGACAGGCAGAATGATCAGAAGTTGTTTTTAATATTTGTAACCATGGGAAACGTCTGCTTAAAGGTTGTAGCTACATCCTGTTCCAGTGACGTGCATACACTCCTGGCAGCTGCCAGCGGGCAGGGTAGCCCCTTATTCTGCCCTTTCACTTAAAGGTAGAGCATAAGATCAAAGGGTTATTTTAGCCAATCCTAGTTATGATTGCTAACATGCGCTGGATTATGGAGAAAGCCTGGGAGTTCCAGAAAAAACATCTACTTGTGCTTCATTGACTACGCAAAAGCCTTTGACTGTGTCGACCACAACAAACGATGGCAAGCTCTTAAAGAAATGGGAGTGCCTGACCACCTTATCCGTATCCTGAGAAACCTATATGTGGGACAGGAAGCAACAGTTAGAGCTGGATATGGAACAACTGATTTGTTCAAAATTGGGAAAGGAGTATGACAAGGCTGTATATTGTCCCCTGGCTTATTTAACTTATATGCAGAATAGATCATGTGAAAGGCAGGTCTGGATGAATTCCAAACCGGAATTAAGATTGCCGGAAGAAATATCTACAACCTCCGATATGCAGATGATACCACTCTGGTGGCAGAAAGTGAGGAGGAATTAAGGAACCTTGTAATGAGGGTGAAAGAGGAGAGCACAAAAAATGGTCTGAAGCTCAACATCAAAAAAATTAAGATCATGGCCACTGGTCCCATCACCTCCTGGGAAATAGAAGGGGAAGATATGGAGGCAGTGACAGATTTTACTTTCTTGGGCTCCATGATCACTGCAGATGATGACAGCAGACGCAAAATTAAAAGACACCTGCTTCTTTAGAGGAAAGCGATGAGAAACCAAGACAGCATCTTAAAAAGCAATCACCTTGCCAACAAAGGTCCACATAGTCAAAGTTATGTTTTTTTCCAGTAGCAATGTATGGAAGTGAGAGCTGGACCATAAAGAAGGCTGATTTACGGAGAATTTGTGCTTTCCAATTGTGGTGCTGGAGAAGACTCTTCAGAGTCCCCTGGACTGAAAGGAGAACAAACATATCGATTTAAAAGAAATCAACCCTGAGTGCTCACTGGAAGGACAGATCCTGAAGCTGAGGCTCCAATACTTCTCATGAGAAGAGAAGACTCCCTGAAAAAGACCCTGATGTTGGGAAAGTGTGAAGGCAAGAGGAGAAGGGAATGACAGAGGACGAGATGGCTGGACAGGGTCATCAAAGCGACCAACATGAATTTGACCAAACTCTGGGAGGCAGTGGAAGGCAGGAGGGCCTGGCGTGCTCTGGTCCATGGGGTCACAAAGAGTCGGACATGACTTAACGACTAAACAAACACAACAAGTTATGATTAGGTAACTAGTATCCTATCTGTTTCTCTCATAATATACAGTACTATGTAATCATGCTAAGTCAATAAAAGAGCCCTTAGGGCATTGCCAGTTGGCTCCGCTGGCTTGGACTTTCACTATCAACTCCTTTGTTCTCTTAGACAATTAGCTTTCCTTTGTTCCGTGATCACCCACATGTAATGATGCTTTTCAAGACAATTGCCATTCCTTCATTTTTCTTCTGAGTGCTATAATTTCCCTCTTGTCTGTTTCCAGTTCTATTCTTTTTTATATTTTTCTTGCCAAAAGCATTAAATAAGAGGGGAAATAATGAAAAGGAGAAAAGCAGACAATTAAATAGCTGTGCTTCTCTTGGGAAGCTATAATCCAGATATGTGGTACTTGAACTACAGCGCAGAATGTAGGTTTGACAGTGCACTTAGATGACGGAGAAATCTATAAGGATATAAAAAGAAGGAAAGCGATTGCAGACACTTAGTATTTTTACTGAGCAGGCTAAGGCCCAGGTGAAAGTCCTTCCCTCCCCTAAAAGGTGAAATAAATCCATTTAATGGGCATGTGGTGTTCCTTGGAGTGGCTTTTTCCAACGATTCCACTCACGGTGCCCCATTCCCGCCATGACAGACAAGAAGGTGGTAACAAAGTATTACTTACTGAAGATCCTCATACTTGTGCTACTTCAGTTGGTTTAAGTTGCTGCTTTACTCTGTTTGTTTTTTTAAATGTCAATGAGCATAGAATAGATACATAAAGAAAAAGGAAACTAAACCATTTCTTTCTCTTCACTTTCTAGGAGACAATTTGGGAGAGCGTACAGCAGTAAAGTGATGCGCTTAAGGAGTGGTGACGTCTTGGACACCGGAAGCTGCCTCTAAAACTTCCAGTGGATTATAGAGGATTACTCTTGTGGTGACCCGGTGAAAGGAAGACTGGGAGATACTCTGGTGCCTATACACTAACCAAAAATGAAGGAGGACCACTGTTTACACACTGCCCTTATTTGTCTAGGAATGGTGTGCTACAGCCTTGCCACGATGACCGAAAAACAGAACCATTCGAGGCCATCACTCCATGGTCACCATGAAAAAGGGAAGGAAGGGCAAGTTCTCCGCCGTTCAAAAAGAGGATGGGTGTGGAATCAGTTTTTTGTAATAGAAGAGTATACAGGACCGGATCCTGTGCTAGTGGGCAGGGTAAGGTTATTATTTTTTTTCCCTATTTGCTCAAGAATTCCATTTTACCAAGAGCTTGTCAAAGTAACTTCTTTTTTGCCTTCTACTGAATCCCCTAAGCAGCGTGCTCTCTGACTGTGGTATCTGAGGGATTTTGAGAGTCATTGCCCAAACGACTAATCTTTCTAAGCTCTAATTTTTCTTCTTTAGAAGCTTTAAGAAACTGTATTATTTATCTTTTGAACCTCTTAATTGAACTGTTGCTTAAGCTAAATCCTCTCAAGAGCGGAAACTGAATTGTGTGCAAGGATTCCCTAGCACACTCTGTCCAACTGTGTCTCAGGGACAAGGCCATTTAGATGGAGCCCCCGAATGGCACAAAAGGTTTATTTTTATTATTTATTTATTTATTTATTTATTTGATTTATACCCCGCCCATCTGGTCTAAAAGACCACTCTTTTAATGCATCATTTTGTGGGACATCTCGTGTTGAGAAATATCGTGGAATGTACAACAGCTTGAAACCTGAACCATGAGATCTTGAATTGGTATTTGTGCCCCTTCTACCAGCCATGAACTTACTAGATCATTATGACCCACCATCACTTCTTAAAGCCATCTATACTTATAGACTTGTTACTGCAAGAAGGAATTCCTTAAGATCTGATTGCATGTAACAGTTACAGCAGGAGGTTTTCTCACCTCTCAGAACTTGCAGATTAATTTGCTTTTTTTTCTCTGATTGATTTTCAAGGCAGACATACATTTTCCCCTTAATAAGTCTCACATCTCAGTCACGAAATAGTCAGTCTTGTCTATCGAACACTGCCATGCTTGGTGCTCTGTAAGAAATGATGCATTAAAATCAGTTATAAAGAATTTATTTTATTTATTTATTTTTTATTTGTATCCCGCCCATCTGGTCTATGCGACCACTCTGAGCGGCTTCCAATATAATACAAACAATTAATAAAAACACATAGTTACATAAATCTACAAATGAAAATGTGGAAACCAAGAAAACAGAGTAAAAATAAATTAAAGAGAAATGAGAAGAGAGAATCAAGTATTGACTGGAGGGAAGGCCTGAATAAACATCCATGTTTTTACTTGGCTTTTAAAGATACCCAGCGTACGGGCCGCACGAATCTGTTCCAGAGGCGAGGAGCCACTGCCGAGAAGGCCTGATTTCGTGTCTTTTCCTTCCGGGCCTCTCTGGGCATCAGACATTATTTGGAAATAATGCCTTAAAACAAATGTGTCAATGTAAAACTCATCACTGCTTTGGGCAAATGCCAGGTGGGGGGAGGAATCTCCAAAACTAACAATCAGAATCTTATGATCAACTTACCTTTGCATAAGTTTGAGCAGCAAAATTCTGCTCCTTAATGAGATGCCATGTTCCTGATTGTGCGCCTGAACGTACAATCAGGCATGTACTGTATGCCCAAGAGTGTCAGCAGCACCTCATTAAAGAGCAGTAATTAGTCAGCCAGACTTACATGATTTCCTATATGCAAACATGAATTCTGGCCAATGTTTTTTTTAAAAAAACAATGTTTGAAAAATAACATTAGTAGGATTTTTACCTCCTAAAGATCTTAAGTGATACATTTTCTAGAGGGCACATGTAATTCCACCCTCCTTCTCTGTAAAAGAAAAAACACTTATATTTTCCTTTCAAAATAGGATTTCTACTAAGTACCTCGTCCAATTTGGACTATAATCCTCCTTCTAGTCTTTTAGTTAACACACCCTTGAGGCTATATTTCTTAGGGCTTCTGGGAGTTATAGTTCAAGACCATCAGGAGTCCCAAGGTTGGAAATAAGTTCTCCATGAAAAGCCACCTGAATGTCCCCCATTGTACTTTTTAAAGCAGCATGATAAGAGGTTTCAACTGAAAGTATAAGCGTGGTTGGAATGTTACTATGCTGTCCAAAATGGCCCCTGAGGTCATGATAATCAGTTGCTAAGAGAATGAAAAATGAAGAGGTACAGGGGGGCAGGGGAAACCAGCCAAATTGAAGCTCTACTGGTGCAATTCTTTTTTCTTTCTTTTTCTAACAACAAAAGTATTAAATTTGCCCCTTTCTCATCCCTTTGCAGCAGATAAAAGGTAAAGGTAAAGGTTCCCCTTGACAATTTTTGTCCAGTCATGTTCGACTCTAGGAGGCGGTGCTCATCCCCGTTTCCAAGCCATAGAGCCAGCGTTTTGTCCGAAGACAATCTTCCGTGGTCACATGGCCAGTGCGACTTAGACACGGAACGCTGTTACCTTCCCACCGAGGTGGTCCCTATTGATCTACTTGCATTTGCATGCTTTTGAACTGCTAGGTTGGCGGGAGCTGGGACAAGCGACGGGTGCTCATTCCGTTGCGTGGATTCGATCTTACGACTGCTTGGTCTTCTGACCCTGCAGCACAGGCTTCTGTGGTTTAGCCCACAGCGCCACCACATCCCCTCCATTTTGCAGCAGATAGGAGTGGTTTTATATAAAGCTTCTTTCCCCCACAATCAGTTGATCTGCTTCATTCAAATTGGGGAATTTGGACTGCCTCCCCCCTCCTGTAAGATGGGCACTTCAACTAGGGTAGCAGAGTTTCAGCGGTACATGTGAACGCCTCTTCGGTCTATAGAGACATTTTGGGAAGGAATCCATCTAGCTTCATTTTGTATGGAAGCTATTTGCTTCTGTTTTTGTTTGGAATAATACTCTTTTTCAAACATCATCCATGGGAGCCCAAAGCCAGTAATGTTTTTTTTCATTTGTTGGGCACTTGTGTTCAACTGATTTGGGTCGAACCGGAACTGGTTGTCGTCGTCGTCGTCGTCGTCGTCGTCATCATCATCATCATCATCATCATCATCATCATCATCATCATCATCATCATCATCATCATCATCATCATCATCATCATCATCAGTAGTAGTAGTAGTAGTAGTAGAATTGTTGGATAGCTCAATGGTTTAGACATCTGGCTGCAGAGCGAGAGGTTAGGTGTTTGATTCCTCATTGTGCCTCTTTGAAAGGGGCTGGCCTTGATGATCCATAGGGTCCTTTTCAGCTTTGCACTTCTAAGATGATGGTGGTGTTGATTTATTTCCACTTTTCCACTTAACCAGTGGTTCCAAACCTTACACCCATGTTGAAAAAAAGGGGGAAAGATGACAAAATTGATATAACAAAAGCCAGCCTGAATGTTGATGACACCCATGTTAGCAGCCAAGATGGTCTACAGCAGTGGTTCCGAACCTGGGGTCCCCAGATGTTCCTGGACTAAAACTTCCAGAAGCCTTCACCACTTAGCTGGGCTTCCCAGTGATTCCGGCAATTATAATCCAAGAATATCTGGGGACCCAAGGTTCAGAACCACTGCAATAAAAAGATAGTGCTTAAGGCAACTTACAAACTTCTTAATAGAATAAAAACAGATACAAATCACATTTAGCTGAAAATAATGAAATCATACCATCAGTCCCACTGTAAAGCTGCTAAAATCAAATAAATACAATAAAAACAATTAGAAATCAATAAAAAGTCCAGTTAAAACAATACCACGGGGATGGTTAGATATCATCAGCCAATTTAAGAGATGTGTCTTTACTCCCATCTTCAAATCTTTCAGCAACTCAGAGGGATTGTATTCCATAGTTTGGGAGCTGCATAGCAGAATCCCTTCTTTTCCAAGTGCTTGTTAGACGAGCCCTTGAAACTGAAGGTATTTTTAAGAGGTCCTTTCTTGAAAATCTTAACATTCCATAGAGGCTCATAATAAGAGCGGGTGTCTCTTAGACATCCAAGGCAGAAGCTGTTTGGGTCTTGAAAGATTAATACTAGAGGTGGGACATTTGGGTTAGCCCGCGTGGCAGAAAACACCAAGGGGGGGGGGCTTTTTTTTTTGTTTCTTAGCTTTTCATGGCTTTATGATAGACATCCTCTGAAAGACAGGAGATTTGGGACTCCAAAAGAGAATGAAAATTATAGATTTCTTTTTTATTTCATATTTTTGATTACTCTGCTTTTTTTTGTCTTTTATTTCACTGATATTTGGAGGAATTCCCCCACCCTTTCCTTTATTGCTGCCTGGAAATCCAGCCAGCCTTCCTTCAACTGGTAGACTAATATCTGCGCTGCTGGACTGAAGCTGTGTTAAGAAATGTTAAAGTCCCCCCCCCCCCCCCGTGTGTGCAGAATCCTAGTTGAGACTAACAGTTTGGTTTGGACCTTCCAAACAATTGACAGCCAGTGCAGGTCTTTCAGTATCAGGGATGTATGATCACAATGACGAATGCTGAGGTTTTAGTTTTTTAAAAAACCAACTGCTCCTGCACTGCAAGGGTTAAATGCTTGTTCCCTCCCCCCCCCATGGGCGGTATTAACAAATAAATACTTACTGGTCCTCCAATCCCCCATTGAGCTTAGACTGGTAATGGTCGCCATTGCACCCCTCCGCTGGACCACTGCACCAGCAGAGGGGAGTGCCAAAATCTGGGATCAGAGGACAAGTAAGTATTTCTCTATGGCGACTTACAGCTCGTGTGCCCACAGAGAGGGCTCTGTGTGCCAGCTGTGGCCCACGTGCCATAGGTTTGCCATCAGTGACCTAGATGCTGGGTATGACATCAGCTGTGGTGTCCTTAGCTATCTTCGGGATGGTCCTACAGTATGTAGAGCACGATGTATTAGTCAAGATGTGATATAACTAAGGCGTTGATGACTGTTTATATGTCAAGTTGACTTAGGAAAGGTTGTAGCTGGCACATTATGCAAATGCGGCCCTCATGACTGCTGCCACTTGGGAGTTCCATGAAAGGGCAGAGTCATAGAATCGTAGAATAATGGAGCTGGAAGAGGCCTATCAGGCCATTGAGTCCAACAAGTTAACTACTTTCAGTTCTCAATGCAAGAATCCAAATCAAAGTATATCTGACAGATGGCTGTCTAACTTTCTCTTAAACGCCTCCAGTGTTGGCGCACACTCCCTAGCTACAAACCTGAGCTGTCGGGATAACACAACTCCGTCTAGAACAGATTGAATCCCAACCCTCAAATCTGACGTTCTACTGACCAGGAGCACCTCGGTTCTTGTTTACCCTCCACAAGCCTGTTATCCATCTGAGGCAATGTTCAAGGGTCTTGATGGCTTCTTGGGTGTTGTGAGGCAAGGATCAATGGCAGCTCCTTGGGCGGCATAGCAAAGTTTCAGGATGCTGATCTTCCAGTCCAACTTTGTTTTAGTGTTACTTTTAAGGAGCATAATTAGGACTGGTTAGTTTGTTCTTTGGGTTCTGATTTGTGAAGTACCTACTGAGTTTGGCATGCATTTAGAAAAACTTATGTAAGCTTTGAGAAACAACATAGGCCATACTTCAAGTTTGGGAGGCCTAGTCAAAAATCTGACCAAACAGAAATTATTTGCCATAACTTCAGAAGATCCTTGGGAGAGCATAGCAAAAATCTAGCCAGACCTTTCCTTTCAGTGAAACATTCTTATGGTGTTATACTGAAGTAGCATAACTGGTTTTGGAGGGGAAATATAGGTCTCATCCATTTAGAAAGGGGGAGTGTGGACTGACAAATACTATAATTAATATGTTAATAATGTAAATTTAACAAGTTAACTGCCTTCAATTTTGAATGTTAATAGCAATGAGATAGAAATTGTGGAATTAAATTTAACTTCAGCTAATTAATTTTAGACCTAATGTTCCAAGCACTGGCTCTAATCTGTAATGTTTCATTTAGCCCTCAGTCTAAATTTAACACTTCTAAAGTTAAGACAGGAAATCTATCTGTGTCACCCTAATAAGCTCCTAGGAGAAAGCATGGAATAAAATTCATAGATGAACACACCACAGCTGAAATCCTGTTGCTTTTTCATGAATGTCGCATAACGTTCTAGCCAGCACATAATGAGACACCACTGGGATTCTTGAATGGGTGCCTCCAAGAATTGCTGCAGCGACTCATTAATTGCTGGCTAGAAGGGAGTGAATATTACTCTTTTTGTCTTCCGCATGCTTAAAATAGCAATGGGGTGTTAGTTACAGTGTGGAATATATCCAGAGATGTTCCTGTTATGCTTAAGTTAAATTCTAGGTAGCAGATCAAAACATTTTTATTTGTACAAGGAACAGAGGAAGCTGCCTTATAGTAGTCCATTCTGTTTGTTCATCTGATCCAGAAATGTTTACTCTGATGAGAAATTTATCTTTGGAATCATAAGCAGAATTCTTTCCTCACCGACGGATCTCTGGCCTGTTTAAACTGGAAAAATCAAAAGACTACATCCGGACCTTTTGCCAGGTTTAAAGTAGCATTACTGTCTTTATCAGTAATGCTTTTATGCTTTATGATTATGTTGTGTTTTGACTGTTTATAACTGGGTCGTTTTGCATTTTGTATTTACCACATTCCATTAATACTTTGGGAGACTGCCTTGTAAAATTCTTCCAAATGAAAAGAATACATTTAACAGATTGACTAGAATGTCTCTAGTCTATTCTGTCCCCAAAACTGAGTCAGAAAATTCAGAACAAATCTAAGTCGCTGTGATGATCTTATGCTGTAACTTTTACATGTTCCAAAAGGAAGCACAGAAGGGGGGGGGGGGGAATCAAAGAACCTTCATTCAGATTGTGAAGATCAGGGAATTCGAGAAAACTGATTTCAAATAAATTATTTCAATTTTTATAGTTCTTTGGATTTCTCAGTGCCTACCTCATATTTTTTAAAGTTTAAAATGTGTATAATATGGAAAACACCACACAAGAACATTTGGGACCTGAGCATCTAAAGGAGTACCTCCTTCTTCATGTACCTGCTTGGAGCTTCAGATATCTGTGGAAGCTTTATAAATGAAGTGAATTGGATAGCTACATGATAGTTTTCAAGAGGCTGGCTATACAGCATAAAATATCTAGGTCTTGTGATATTTTAAAGTTGTTCTTGTTGTAGAGTTTTGAATTTCTGGTAAAATTCTCCTTTTTGCTATGCAGTAGAAGGACAGAGACCCACAAAGGAGAATAGCTACAGCCTATTTGGATAGGTTGGGTAGGTGGGGCTCATCAGCAATGGAAGGCAGCCCATCTAGGAGAAGGAAAACTCTGATTTCAAACCTCCACTGCCTTGTGGCTATATCCACTCATGGAAAAGGCTTCAGGAGTTAACCTCGAGGCAAAATCTGGAGACGGAGTCCCGAAGGCAGTTCGTGTTGTTCTGGCAACTCTTGTGACGTTGCTGGAACCAGTTGTATTGGCTCTTGCCTTTCCATTGGACCATTTCAGCAATGTGGAGAGGGGGGATCTGCTGCTTGGGTAACAGCCTATCCTCCATATTACTTTACTTTACCCAGGCTTCATGCTCCGGAGAGGACACTCCTCGATTCAGAGCATGAATCTCTCAAGACTGAAGGATGGCTATGGGGGGATTTGGGTAGTCCACCCCTTTCTCATTAACTGGCTGTTAAAGTTTCAACAACTCACATTTGTAGGAAAAAGAATTTTTAAAAAACATTTCTTAAAATTACAAATTTCTGCATGCTTCTTTCCTTTCTGCACATATACTTGGCAACCCGCTGAGTGTATCAGCAGCAAACAACAGTGCCATCAACCAGGGAAAGAGAGGGAAAGAAAAACTCAGCAGAGAGGCGGAGCTCTCCTTGAATTCAAAGGCTGGAAGGAATGATTGGTTAGTGCTGGCCAATCATCCAAGGCCAAGGGGGAAAAAAGTCCCTGCCAGTCAAACAAACTGCAGGCAGCATGTGAGATTGCAAATAAAACTCCAACAGTTTTACTCAGCATAACCTTTTGAGGACTGCAGCACTGTTGTTAGATGCATGAAGTAAAGTTCCAGAAAGAAGCAGACTTTTATACACTGGTATTGAAGGAATGTGGCATGTCAGAAGGCAATACTATGGTTATGATCTTAATCGTGACCGTTAAAAATTGCCCAACAGTCACAGCTATCCAACAGTTGATAGAGAATAAGTAGATATTGTGAAGGGCTCTTGCCCAACATGCCAGTGAAAAATCTATCCAAGCATAGATAAGCAAAATCGAGGCATACATGGTGAAGAAATGTCAGGGTACAGACCAGGTATAAGAGAAGGGTTTTCACCTCTGGATGTGCAATGTTGGCGGTGGATTGAAATCAGAAGTGATGGTAGGAGTAAGGTGAAAGTAAAGGTCCCCCTTGACATTTAGTCTAGTCGTGTCCGACTCTAGGGCACGGTGCTCATCCTTGTCTTCACCCCATAGAGCCAGTGTTTGTCTGAAGACAGTTTCCGTGGTCACGTGGCCAGCACAACTAGACATGGTGGTACCTATTTATCTACTCACATTTACATGCTTTCAAACTGCTAGGTTGGCAGGAGCTGGGACAAGCGATGGGAGCTCGCTCTGTTGCGTGGATTCGATCTTATGAATGCTGGTGTTCTTACCTTGCAGCACAGAGTCTTCTGCGGTTTAACCCACAGCGCCACCACATCCCTCTGATGATAGGGGGCATGACTGCAAAAAAAAAATTAAAGCTGTTGCAGAAGCTAGAAGTAATACCAAACAAGACAAAGGACCTCTCTAGTTGCAGCACCCACTTACGGAATGTTTTTTCTTGGCACCCACACTGTTGTCTTTACAGTGCAAAGTACAGGCAATTTTCCTTTCTAAGGCATTTTAGCTGCTGTTTATTGTGTGCTGAGTCTTTATGTTCGCATCATGAAATCTACACTTCGGTTCGCAGATAAACAAAGCCTTCATTTCACTAATAAAGAGCTTGTGAGAAATGCGTGTCTCAGAGTAAAAGACATTGACAAATGTTTTGCTTTTTGCCGGTTTTGTTTGTTTTTGAAGTACAAACCCGTGCCGAAACAGGATGGCATTAACTTGTGTTTGAAAAAAAATGTGAATGTTATAAGAAATTAAACATATGCATTTATTCATCCATGCTACTGAGTGGCGATAGGTTTGAACTGGGAAAATGTAACATGATGTGCTAATATATATATCCTGAGTGCGTACAATATTGTGTGTTATCATAGCCCAAAGGACCTCAAACACAGATACAAAAAGGCTTGAATAAGATGTTCTGGTTTCTCAAACCAGAGTTACAATTGGGGGAAAACATAACGTAGTGAGGATTGACTATACAGTAGGACTCCCTTATCTGTGAGAACAGTATCCACTGATTCAGTTATCCACAGTCTGATAATATTAAAAATATTAAAAGAAAAATTAAAAATATATATTCCTAATGATCAGATTGTCAGAACTGGCCACTAGAGGGAGCCAGATACCATGCTATGTATAGCATTATTTATTATAATAGGGTTTGCTATATTCCACATTTTTCAGCATCCATTGATACTGTTCCCTGGCGGATATGGGGGTCCTGCTATATCTCAAAGCCCAAAAGAAACTTGGAGGGCACGAAGAATAGAAAAATCCTATTAAGTTATCTGAAATGGTTTATGCCAACATTTTGCTCCCAAAATCTTATGTGGCATTCTGAATCAAAGTTTGAATTAGTTACTGTGTTGAACTGTAGCTCTGGAGAACTCTGGAAGACATAGCTTAAAAATGGAACCTTTAAAAAAAATCTAAATATGCACACAGACTTTCTTTTATAAAAGACACTATAGATGATCTGTACAAGAGGGACATACTCATGATGAGATGATTTCTTGATGAGAAAAGAAACAAAAAAAAAACCACTAGGCACAGGCTTCGAAAGCAGGGACAGAGAGATCAGTCGAAAGCTTCACAACAACTGTTGTTGGCGAAACATCTTTTTCAAACAGGATGTTAGGCCTGTCCAGGGCATGGAGTCTGTCAACTGGGCCTTCTCTCCAGGTGATCCCAACTTAGGTGTCTATAAGGCCCGGAACTTGCAGGTAGGATTCCCAGAAAGGAGAATTATGGGATTTGTAGTCCAATCAATCCAAATTGCACATTCCCTACTCATCATGTTGTGTCCCTGTCAGGCAGATGTTAAAGATGAGGACACTCTGAGGAGAAAAAAAAAGATCTGGCAACTTTTATCATGGTTGAATGAGCAAAGATTCAGAATCAGTATTTTGAGGGGCTCTGCTTCACTTGCATTTGCAATGGATTTTGATTTTAAAAAAGAGCAAATCTCAAATTGTTTCTCTGCTGCCCAAGTTTTGAAAATCATTGAATACTTTTTTTAAAAAATCGGTTGATATTTACCTCTTAGGTTTTTTTTATATGATTGGATTGAATTCATTATTTTAAAAAAGTGTCATTCAGACTTTTTTTTTTAAAAAAAGAATTCAACCCATTCTTTAAAAAGCAAAAAAAAAGGTTGAATATCAACCATGTGCTCTAAAAAGCAGGTTCACTTTGCTTTACCCAGGATGTGATGGAGTTTTCCAAGGAACTCCAGAAAATGTCCTGAAAGCTCTATTTACATCAGCTGTATTAGATCAGAGATACTGAGAGCTAATCTCTGAACACTGAAAGAGCTCATCAGGAGTCAAATGTGGGCAAAGCTAAGATTGTCCCAAATTCCTACATTATAGATACACAGGAAGTCATGGAACCAATTCCTATAGCATTATGGAAGTTAAGAGAGCAGGTTTCCTTTAGTCCGTGATTTCATTTAGTCCATTAATTGCTTTACTGCCATTCATTAAAATATCACAATGGGCATTAAGTAGCTGAGAAACTGGAAATTAGGTGGAAGCCGATGGGTGGTTTCTTTGCTGGTGCTTCACAGTTCCATGATCTATTTTCTTTTTAGACTATTATAAATTATAATTTTAGACTATTATAACCTTATTCATTAAAAATATGTCCAGAAGTCATTTGGAATCAGTTTTATGTACCAAAAAATTCAGAGTAAAACTCAATTTTCTTCCTGTCTTTTGTCCGTGGTGGGTGGAATAAAAAGCCATTGGAAATCCCCCCCCTCTCTCTCTTCACTGCTTCTTTGTCCTTCACTTCATTTGTCCTTCATATGCTTTTATTTCCTTTCTGTTTGGTTTTGTCTGTGTATCTGTAAATAAATACATGATCAAATAAATAAAAATATGTCAAATTGATTTGTTTGCTTTGAAATACCAATGGGCATATGTACTTTGGATTTTACAGCTTCATTCAGATATTGATTCTGGAGATGGGAACATCAAATACATTCTCTCAGGTGAAGGAGCGGGAATCATTTTTGTTATCGATGACAAATCAGGGAACATCCACGCAACAAAGACACTGGACCGGGAAGAAAGAGCTCAGTACACATTAACGGCTCAAGCGGTGGACAGGAATACCAACCGACCCCTGGAGCCACCTTCAGAATTCATTGTCAAAGTTCAAGATATCAATGACAACCCCCCTGAATTTCTGCATGAAAACTACCATGCCAATGTACCAGAAAGGTCCAACGTAGGTATGTAACAAAAGAATTTGATGCAGATATTGTGGTGGCAAGCTGAAACACTCACCCAGTTTGCTGTTTCCCTAAGGGTCTTAACTACATGAAGTTCCCCAGTTTAGTCACAGGTCTTTTTCCCAACTCCCTCCATTAACAACAACAACAACAACAACAACAAAATCAGCTATGAATTGCCTATTTTTATGCTACAGTGGTACCTTTACTTACAGACTTAATCCATATTGGAACAGGGTTCGTACGTTGAAAAGTTCGTAAGTCGAGGCAAACTTTTCCATAGGAATGCATTGGAAACCATTTAATTCGTACCTGCTGTTTTTCGTTTGTATGTCGAGGTGCTGTTCGTGGGTAGAGGTTAATCTGTACTCTACCACTAGGAGGAGAATTTTTTTTATTATGTTTTCTTCTTTTGACCTAAGATGAACTTAGGTCAAAAAAAGGGCAGGAAAGATTTGTTTTTTTGTAAGTCGATGCTCTGTTCATAAGTCGAAGTGACTTTTTGTGAACAGAGCCGTTTGTAACTCAAATCGTTTGCAAGTGGAGACGTTCTTAAGTCAAGGTACCACTGTATTTCACAAATCATATTTTTTTTTCACTTTGAGAGGGTTTTTTGGGGGGGGGGAGGTAAGTGTGGCCTGCAGATGTCTGAAGCCTCTGGAGAATGAGGTGAATATGACTCTGAGGTGTCTCACCGCTGCTATTCCTGCACTGGGCTTATGTTTATGATAACTAACATTCATCACAAGAAGTGTGTGTGGTGATAAATCTGTGTCTTGACTATAGATCTTCGCTTATTTCCTTCTTCCAGATGACAATGAAGAATTTCAGAATTTTTCTCCCTGTTAGTCAAGATTATGAGAGTTTTGTGCCTTTTAAATTTCATTTTATTTTGTGTTTTGCACATTTTAGTGATAAATTAATCAAAGTAGGCTCTCCCCCCTCCCCCGCAAACAAAATAGGCATTTTGGACTTAAACTTTGTACAGTACATTATATTGAAATTCTTGTCATTTACACTGAAAACCTTGCAGTTATAAATAGAGGGAAACACCTGCACATTAAAAACACATTTTTTCCGTTTTGGTGGTGGCTACTGGTGGCAAAAAAAAAAAAACAACAGCTGTTCTTTGCGTTCCCATGAAAAATCCTGCAAAATATGTGTTTTGATGGCATGTCTCAATGTGTCCTTGGGCTTCATTACATCAATTTATATTTTAGGTGATGTCTCTCAGATGATATGACTCCCTGCTCAAAAAGAGTTAAAATGGCATGGGTAATTCCGGGCTGTAGAGGGAATTATGGAGAGGGTTAACTTTATTATAGATTAAAAATAACACGAAACAAATATATAATCCTCATCTTCCCCAAAAACGGGGGGGGGGGGGAATCTGACTGCCTTTTCTCACTAGCAATCAGTTCTTGTCTAGAAATACCGTTATTTAGTTTCTATATAATTTTTATATACATACACGCAGAAGGATTGCTATCGATGTCTATTACATTACTACTTTCTTCCAAAGATTAAAATTAGAAGGAGAAAGTATGCATCTTAATCTTAACATTTTGGTTACTTGAAGGCATCACTCCTCCCATACATTGCAACCAAAAGCGCTCATCTGAGGCCCTCCCTCACATGCCCTTGCCAAGTGAGGTACCCGAAGGGGTGGGTAGTGGGGCCACAAGAGATTCCCCATCCAGGAAAAAATAATGTTCTTTCTGGAGCAAAGTGGAAACTTTTTAAAGAGTGCCAGGTATTTTACAACATGGTTATGAACATGGCATTCTGGGCATTTGGAAATTTAAATAATGTAGTAATTAAATAAATGAATAGAGGGGTTTCTGTTGGCACTAGGAGTTCCTTGAAACCGGAGGGCTTGACTGAAAGTTTTCCTCTCAGCCACAATATAGCATTTACCTATCTCCAGTCACAAGGAATTGAGATCATTCAAGCATAACTCTCTTGGGGATATGCCTGCCTTGACCACTAATCTTGCCTATGGAGTACAGCTGGCGGAGGTGGCATCTACATTGGCTTGTCTTGACTCCCCCCATATCAACCTTATCCTTTATTGTGTTTCTTTGTTTCTCCAGAGTATGATGAAATATTTAAAACTGGTTGATCTTCAACTGTGTTTTTCCCTTCTACAAATTCAGCCAAAGTAATTTTCCACTTATGTAGATAATTATTATGCATATAATATCTAAAATACTGGGGAGGAAGAGTGTTGTGAGAAGACATGTTAATGATTACCCCAAACAATTGCCAAAGGGTAAGAGGGGGAATATATTTAGTGAAATGGAACTTACTCAACTGTGTACTTCGAGAAATTAATTGGCCAGAGATTCCCATAATCCCTGACACAGCTGGTGGGTAACCATTGGTGATTTAGTAGTAGAAGCTCTCACTGAGATGTGGGACTTGAGTTTTCCAGCGCCTAATTACTAAATAATCTCCCTTATTGCTTTTGTTTAAATTAACGAATTGTGGAAACTTACTGTCTAGTGAAACATGGGGATAGGTGGATTGTACATGTGCATTTAATTCTGAAATGTGTCCTCCCCAATTTATATTTTTAGGTACTTCTGTAATTCAGGTGACCGCTTCAGATGCTGATGATCCTACCTATGGAAATAGTGCCAAACTAGTTTATAGTATCCTTGAAGGTCAGCCGTACTTCTCTGTGGAAGCACAAACAGGTATTGCAAAACAATGATTCTAACTGCAAGAGAATGAATGGAACTTCAACACTTGCTAGTACAGGGTGGGTGTCTGTCTCGATGCTCAGCTGCCACTCCTATCACTGCTGATCACTAGAGATGGGCATTATTTTTTTAAAAAAAGAATCATCAAATTAGTTTTTAAAAATCACTGATTCATCAATTTGTATTTGTACAAATCAATGGCCCAACAAATACGAATCACTGAATTTTTAGTGACTTTTTATTTGTTGATCTGTTTGGCTATAACATGCCCTCCCCTGCATATAGAGACACCAAAACTGCGCAGAAGCCTTCCCTGGCTCTTCTCTACAGTCTCTCCAAGTTTGGTGATGATTGGTTTCCCCCATGTCAGCTACTAAAGGGCACATTATTGGGGGGAACCACTTTGTGGGTGTATAACTCAGATGTCTGAGATCCAGTCTTCAACAAACTTGGAAGGCCTATAGAGGAGAACCAGGGAAGCTTCCCCACAAATGTGGGGTTTTAAAGTCAAAAACAATGATTTCATGAATCAAAATGAATCACATTTTTTTCCTGATTTCTGCCCATCTCTACTAATCACTGATCATGCTGCCCAGCATCCAACAATTTCTAGAGAACCATAGGGACTAAATTTAATTATTTCCAACTAGAACAGGCCCTCTGAATGAACTGGACTTGTTAGCTATTATCAAAGTTCGAGGTATCAGTGACAACCCCCTGGATTTGCTTTTTCCAAAGAAGTAACCATGTTAGTTAGTCTTAGTATGCTTGGAAAACTAAAAGGGGAAAAAAGGAGGTGACAAAAGACTAATCAGTTTATTTCAAAATCCATGTGTCCATTGACACTAGGAGTACAAATATATGCTCCCCATTTTTATTCAGTGGCATTGAGATTCATGTCTAGGTGAGAATATCAGTTGTGTCCAGCAAGCAGAAGGGCACTGCTGGCAGTAATGCCAGATAACAAATTATAGGAGGAACAGGTAAATAAATCTAGTTGACACTACTGGGACTCTTGACAATTCTGCCAGGGTTGATACAGCAGCACAAGTGCCATCTAAGTTTGTGACAGGGACTTTTCTCAACTCCACCTCCATATTGTGTTTGTTTTGTGACCCTGTCAGAAACTTAGATGCCACTTATGTCCCCAATGCTACAAAATATCCACCCACCCCCTGCTTCCCTCCTTACTTTTGTCATCCGTTGCATCGGTTTCAAGAAATCTGTTCTAATGTTGATGAAAATTAGATTTAGCTCCAGGTTTGCCAGCCCACATTTGAATGACCTGGGTGAGATTGCTTTACAAATCTCATGAACAGAAAGCCATTCCCAGCTTCTAAATTAAGAAGAAGAAGAAGAAGAAGGTGGAGGCATACTTCTGTTGTATTTTTTTTCTTCCTTTAATATCTACGACACATTCAGAGACCCCAGAAGGAAAAGGAGAAGCCCAGTTTGGGGTGGAGGGTCTCTTCCCAGAAGACATTGAATGGCTATAGAAGTGCTACAAACTCATCATCCCCTTAAACCCTCAGCATTCTCCTTTCAGAGGGTTTGCTAAGGTCTGGTTGACCTGCAGGACCTGGAGTGAAAAAGACAAAAAAAATTGAAAGTACTCAGTATCCAGATAAAGTATCTGATTTTACTGTCCAATCTGTGTAGAAGGACCTCTGAGGAAAATAATATTAATTTGTCATGCATCTGAAACACATTGTCAGCACTATTCTCTCCAATTTTAGATCAAAGGTGAAATGTTATATTTACAGTTGGCTATATGTCTAATATAAATGTTATATTTACAGCCAAATGTCAGCCATGCATTTTGGTCTGCAAAGACAGGGAATTAGAGGTCAAAGTGTGTTGCTGTGAGGTGGTGGTTCATCCATGGATGTGGACTTTCACACACTTTTGAACTGCAACTCTCATTGTGTCACCACTGACACAGCTGGCTAGAGCTGTTGGGAGTTCCTATCCTACAACATCTGGAGGACCATGTGTTCTTCATTCTTCTTCCAGTCTGTAGCACTTATGCAGCCATTCATCCTTAAGTTCATTCTATTCCAATTCTGTATTCTACTGTATCCCCTGTCCCCCCCCAAAAAAATCCATATGAAAATGTGCAGTGATTTGTTAATATATTTTCTCTCAAAGTATTTTAATATGCTTTCTTGGAACAGCAGTAGAACACCAAGAAAATGTGAAGGATGGTAGATTTCTGTGCTAATATGCCCATTTGTTCTCTAGTTGTGGATCAATTCAGATCACATCAGAAGTTGTAAAGTCCTTAATTTAAATGCAGACAATCTTCCTAGTGTAGTTACAGACAAAACCGTGATGAGAGAAGGATGATCAAGGTCCTCATGCCTGGGTGGACTGAGTTTGCTGGCCCTCAAGTTGTGCGACCCTACTCCAGACCAACAACAGGACAGTCTTGACCAAATCTCCTTGATTTGGCTGTTCTGGTTTTATAATCAGTAGTTCAATGTACAGAAGATCCATCAAAATTGATTACATTTCAGTAACTGCAGTAGTCTGCTAAATAGCTATCATGAAAAATCTGGGCTAATCCTGATAAAGGTAGATCGATATTAAGTCAGGTTCTGAGTGTTTGAAAAATGGTTTCTGAGCTTTTTCTCTCCATTTTGTACCCAAAGGTATTATTAGAACTGCCCTTCCCAACATGGACAGAGAAGCGAAGGAGGAATATCACGTTGTCATACAAGCAAAGGACATGGGAGGACACATGGGAGGACTCTCAGGGACAACCAAAGTGACAATTACACTTACTGATGTCAACGACAACCCACCAAAATTCCCACAGAGTAAGTTGAGAATATAGGACATACCTCACTGGGGCAGATCGAAGGCCCATGAAGTCTAGCCTCTTGCTTTCCAAACAGCTGCTGGTGGGAAAGCTATGAGGAGAGACTGAGAGAAATAAGCTTTCTGTCCACATGCTCTTTGGCCACTACTTGTTCAGCTGCATGGTGCTTCAAAAGAGAGAGGGGCCATACAGCTGTCATGACAAACAACTGTTGGTAGACATATCCTCCTCCTTGATTTCCCCTCAAAACTGAGGTTCAGTGGCCTTTTGCTTTTGAAGATGGAGTTGCAAACCCACAACAGAAAAATGCAGTATCTATTTCATTGAACCTTCATGGATTGCTGCCTTGTCGTGGCGAAGGGGCTTAAGTAATTCAGAGAAGCTACAAACTATGCTGTGAAGAGTTCTGACTAAACACGATCCACCTGGAGCAGGAATTAGCAAGCCACTCCAGCATCTTTGCCAAGAAAACCCCATGGACAGAAACAAAAGGCGAAAAGATATGACGCTGGAAGATGAGGCCCTCAGGTCGGAAGGCATCCAACATGCTACTGAAGAAGAGCAGAGGACAAGTACGAATAGATCCAGAGCTAATGAAGTGGTTGGGCCAAAGCCGAAAGGATGCTCAGCTGTGGATGTGCCTGGAAGTGAAAGGATAGTCCGATGCTGCAAAGAAAAATACTGCATAGGAACCTGGAATGTAAGATCTATGAACCTTGGGAAGCTGGATGTGGTCAACAGGTACGTTTGGCCTTGAAGTTCAAATCGAAGCAGGGCAAAGGCTAATAGAGTTTTGTCAAGAGAACAAGCTGGTCATCACAAACACTCTTTTCCAACAAGAGGCGACTCTACACAAGGACATCACCAGATGGGCAATACCAAAATCAGATTGATTATGTTCTCTGCAGCCAAAAATGGAGAAGCTCTATACAGTCAGCAAAAACAAGACCTGGAGCTGATTGTGGCTCTGATCACCAGCTTCTTATAGCAAAACTCAAGGTTAAACTGAAGAAAGTAGGAAAAACCACTAGGCTAGTCAGGTATAATCCAAACCAAATCCTTTATGAATACACAGTGGAGGTGAAACACAGATTTAAGGAACTAGATTTGGTGGACAGAGTGCCTGAAGAATTATGGATGGAGGCTCATAACATTGCACAGGAGGCAGCAACAAAGACCACCCCAAAGACAAGGAAATGCAAAAAAGCAAAGTGGCTGCCCAATGAGGCCTTACAAATAGCAAAGAAGAGAAGGGAAACAAAATGCAAGGGAGATAGGGAAAGCTACTAAAAATTGAATGCAGACTTCCAAAGAATAACAATGAGAGGCAAGAGGACCTTCTTATTAAGTAAGTAAGTAAGTAAGTAAGTAAGTAAGTAAGTAAGTAAGTAAGTAAGTAAGTAAGTAAGTAAATAAATAAATAAATAAATAAATAAATAAATAAATAAATAAATAAATAAATTTGTACCCCGCCCATCTAGACACAAGTCTTCTCAGCTCGGCAAACAACAAAAATAGAATAAAAACAGTATAATAAAATAAAAGGCAACAATACTAATATGGTTCAAGATGGGGAAAATATAAAAATAATCAAGTGATGACAGGAAGAAAAGCCTGCCTAAAGAGCCAGAACTTAAGTTGGCTCTTAAAAATACCCAGCGAGGGAGCGAGACAGATCTCTGACTGTTCCAAAGGTGAGGGGACACTGCCAAGAAGGCCTGGTTTCTTGTTCTTTCTCTCCAGGCCTCCCTCGGCGTTAGACCCCTCAGCCGCCCTTCCTGGCTAGAACGAGTAGATCTAGGTGGGAGGAGGCATTCCACTAGATATCGAGGTATCTTAAAGGAACAGTGCAAAGAAATAGAGGAAAATAATATAAAGGGAAAAACCAGAGATCTGTTTAAGAAAATTGGAGATTTTAAAGGAACATTTTGTGCAAAGATGGACATGATAAAGGACAAAAATGGTAGGGACCTAATAGAAGCAGAAGACATCAAGAAGAGGTGGCAAGAATACACAGAGGAATTATACCAGAAAGATCTGGATGTCCCGGACAACCCAGATAGTGTGGTTGCTGACCTTGAGCCAGACATCCTAGAGAGTGAAGTCAAGTGGGCCTTAGAAAGCACAGCTAAAAATAAGGCCAGTGGAGGTGATGATGAGGCTGTTAATATGCTGCACTCAATATGTCAGTGGGTTTGGAAACCTCAACAGTGAGCAGAGGATTGGAAAAGATCAGTCTACATCCCAAAGAAGGGTAGTGTCAAAGAATGCTCCAACTACCATACAATTGAATTCATTTCACACGCTAGCAAGGTTATGCTTCGGCTTAATCCCAAAACGGAATTAAGATTGCCGGAAGAAATATCAACAGCCTCAGATATGCAGATGATACCACTCTGATGGTAGAAAGGGAGGAGGAATTAAAGAACCTCTTAATGAGGTTGAAAGAGGAGAGTCCAAAAAGTGTTCTGAAGCCCAGCATGGAAAAAAACTAATATCATGGCCACTGGCCCCATCACCTCCTGGCAAACAGAAGAAGATATGGAGGCAGTGACAGATTTTACCTTCTTGGGCTCCATTATCACTGCAGATGGTGATAGGAGCCACGAAATTAAAAGACGCCTGCTTCTTGGGAGGAAAGCGAGACAGCATCTTAAAAAGCAGATACATCACCTTGCCAACAAAAGACACACAGGATGAGAGGATGAGATGGTTTTTAGTCTTTGTTGGAGTTGAGAAATCTTGCTGGGCTTGAAAATTCCTTGTCAAGTCACCTTGTACAAAGGCAGCCTGAAAGTAAAGGGAATTATCACATTTTGTTCCCATCGTGCTAAAAATCCATCACTTGTCCCCTAAGCTACAACCGCAAAAAATTGTAATAGGAACATTTTGATTGAATTCCAACTAGAGTAAACCGGTTAGAGTCCAATTTTGTGTATGTCATCTTGGAAATCACTCCAAACTACAGCAGGATCCACTCCAAGGTCAGTGTGATGTATCAGTTTTATTGGCTTTCCAGGTCTTGTTGTATGAGCCTGAGTAGCAGACAGTCTGAACACTGATCAGGGATAATGGAGGCTGTAGTCTAAAACATATCAAGGGGTAGAGATTCCATGATGCTGATGTAGACAGGTGTATCAAATTGAATTGAAAGCCCATTGCCACAGACCATGTAAACAAGGAGGAGACCACATAATCAAAAAAAAAGACCATGTGAAGGACAATGTAAACATGAACAACATAATGGACCATGGAAAACAAGAGTTTCTGTTTTTTGTTTTTTTTAAAGATTGTGAACTAGTTGTAAAAAGGGATTAAATTATTTTCTAGTGGCATCCAGAGGATTAAGACATGGACAGTTGTGGGGAAGGGCTTCCGAGGATTGTGCCTGACTTCCAAAACATACTGGACGGTGATGTTTTAAAAACATACCCCTCCTGAGATCAATAGGATGTGGTCTAGACTTTTTAGTGGGAAGTGCTGGGAAATCTGTTAACAGAGATAGTTGAGACTCTGCTGAATGAAAGAAAGAAAAATGCACTCCAGAGAGAAAACTTACGGGTTATACAAAGGGAGATGAAAGAAATTGTATCACCCTTTTTATGAATTTTATGAATTAATTTTAATGAATTTGTACATACTGTGACACTGACAAGGGCTCTATTTTGAGAAGCAAATTCTGTTGCATTTTCTCTTCTGTCTCAGTGGTATGCAGCAATCACAAAACCCCGAACATGTGTTACCTTTTTCGCCAATGTATCTGTTTTATGGAGGTATTGATTTCCACAGATAGTTTTGCATTCAAAGAGGACAAACGTTGCCTGCCATATTAACTATGAAGTGTACATATATGCAATGTAAACCCTAGGTCATTTCATGCTGGCAAGCAATCATACTAAACACACGTATTTTAAGGGAAAATGCAGTAAAACTAATGCACAATGGTGTGCTTAAAATTTTCACTCTAGGATAGTTTGCAGACAGAATGATGAAACTGGTCAATTTCTGGTCTTGGATTATTTCTGGTCTGGTCACTTTCATGTGGTTTTTCCATTTCTGCATTAATTTCATATTCAAATAAAAGGTTGACTTTTGAATTCAAATATATATATTTATAAAATGCAAATTTCTAAAATTATTTTCTCTTTTAAAAATGCATTTCTCTAGTGTATGTGGATAAACTTATAGCCTCATAAACCTCAGACCATTTGAGACACGTGAATGCTGGAGGAAAGCTAAATTCTAGTCTACACACTAGACTTGAGATTTATGGATCAGATCAACTGGTAGAAATTTGCAAACAGCAGCATCCTAAAACATACTAATTATGAAGTGAAGAGAAAATTATAATTTTTTAACTTTTTATTATTTAGTCGTTAAGTCGTGTCTGACTCTTCGTGACCCCATGGACCAGAGCACGCCAGGCCCTCCTGTCTTCCACTGCCTCCCAGAGTTTGGTCAAATTCTTGTTGGTCGCTTCGATGACCCTGTCCAACCATCTCGTCCTCTGTCACCCCCTTCTCCCCTTGCCTTCACATTTTCCCAACATCAGGATCTTTTCCAGAGAGTCTTCTCTTCTCATGAGATGGCCAAAGTATTGGAGCCTCAGCTTCAGGATCTGTCCTTCCAGTGAGCAATCAGGATTGATTTCCTTCAAAATGGATAGGTTTGTTCTCTTTGCAGTTCAGGGGATTCTCAAGAGTCTCCTCCAGCACCACAATTCAAAAGCATCAATTCTTCAGTGGTCAGCCTTCTTGATGGTCCAGCTCTCACTTTCACACATTGCTACAGGAAAAACCAGAGCTTCGACTATGCGGACCTTTGTTGGCAAGGTGATGTCTCTACTTTTAAAGATGCTGTTGAGGTTTGTCATCGCTTTCCTCCCAAGAAGCAGGCATCTTTAAGAGGTTCTTTAATTCCTCCTCACTTTCTGCCATCAGACTGGTATCATCTGCATATCTGAGGTTGTTGCTATTTCTTCTGGTAATCTTAATTCCGGCTTGGGATCATCCAGTCCGGTCTTTCAGATATATTCTGCACATAAGTTAAATAAGCAGGGGGACAATATACAGCCTTGTACTCCTTTCCCAATTTTGAACCAATCAGTAGTTCCATGTCCAGTTCTAACTCTTGCTTCCTGTCCCACATATAGATTTCTCAAGGGGTAGATAAGGTGGTCATGCACTCCCATTTCTTTAAGAACTTGCCATAGTTTGCTGTGGTCCACACAGTCAAAGGCTTTTGCGTAGTCAATGAAGCAGAAGTAAATGTTTTTCTGGAACTCTCTGGCTTTCTCCACAATCCAGCGCATGTTAGCAATTTGGTCTCTAGTTCCTCTGCCCCTTTGAAATCCAGCTTGTACTTCTGGGACTTCTCGTTCCACATACTGCTGAAGCCTACCTTGTAGGATTTTGAACATTACCTTGCTAGCGTGTGAAATGAGTGCAATTGTACGGCAGTTGGAGCATTCTTTGGCACTGTCCTTCTTTGGGATTGGGATGTAGAATTTTTAAACTAATTCTCCCCAAATAGTCTGTGTACACTTCCAGTCTGAAAAAATACCCTGAGGAAGTGCTGAGAAATTTCCCTGCTTCTTGTGAAAGAATGATACAAGCATGTGGTTGGGTGGGGAATAATGTCAGGTTAAAATAGTGTGCCGCATTCAGCCAAAGACTAGTATGAAGTCACATCAGAGTGAATATGGTGTGCCAGTTCCAGGGCTGACAGTTTTCTCAATTAATACGAACTCATGTTCTAAGCAAAAGCCATGAAGCCATCCTTTTATTCCTGTTGTCCTGTTACCTTTTGTTCCTTGCTCCCTATTCTTTTTCTTATAATTTTGTTTCTAGCTTCTGGATAAATGGGCTGAAACACTCCTGGGAGTTGAAGGTTGTTCAGCGATTAATTTTGAATGTACATTTCCTCTGGATTTCGGCATTAACATCTGCAACATCAATTACAGCTTTCACATCCCAATAAATTCCACCTTTTGACTGCCTACCGCTGCAATACTCGAGACAGAAACTGGAATGCAGGCATTTGAACAGCAATGTTATATGTGTTAGCTCACAAATGAATGAGATGCATCTTATAGAGGTCTGTGAATAGGTAGAATACTCAGTGTGTGAGTTTTAATTTCCCCTTATTTGGTAGATGACCTTGAGCTAGCAAATGCCATAGGAGGCTCCACCACACCTGCTACTGGGTGCAATACCTCATATGGAGACACACTTCTTATCTATACAATGCCTTCCTCTTAGAGGCCATGTGTGCCCAGTATTGGGTCTTATTTTGACCACAAATTAGCCTTGGGAGGTCCACCCAGACTTTTGAATCTTAGTGATCATTGCGTGGGTTTCGTCCATTGAACTGTGAGTTCTATCTTGTTCTGCACCTGTAAAACTCCTCAAATCATCCCCTCACTGAATGGAATAGGAATTGTGTACCTTGGCTCAACAATCTCTGACACTCTCTCCCTAGATGTCGAGCTGGATAAACGCATTGGGAAAGCAGCTACCATGTTCTCTAGACTCACAAAGAGAGTATGGCTTAATAAGAATTTGACAGCATACACCAAAATCCAGGTCTATAGAGCCTGTGTCCTGAGCACACTCCTATACTGCAGCGAGTCCTGGACCCTTTGTGCATGGCAGGAGAGGAAGCTGAATACCTTCCATATGCTTTGTCTCCGACACATTTTTGGTATCACCTGGCAGGACAACGTTCCAAATAGAGTAGTCCTAGATCGAGCTGGAATTTTTAGAATGTGTACATTACTGAAACAGTGACGTCTACGTTGGTTTGGGCGTGTTGTGGGAATGGCTGATGGTTGGATTCCAAAAGATCTTCTGTATGGAGAATTAGTGCAGGGAAGCCGCCCCCGAGGGAGACCACAGCGGTGATACAAGGACATCTGCAAGTGGGATCTGAAGGCCTTAGGAATGGACCTCAACAGATGGGAAACGTTGACATCTGAGCGTTCAGCCTGGAGGCAGGCGGTGCATCATGGCCTCTCCCAATTTGAAGAGACACTTGTACAGCAGGCCGAGGCAAAGAGGCAGTCCCAAAACCAGCCAAACCAGGGAGCTGGACAGGGGACAGATTGTACTTGTCTTCAATGTGGAAGAGATTGTCACTCTCGAATTGGCCTCCTCAGCCACACAAGACACTGTTCCAAGACCTCCATACAGAACACGTTACCATAGTCTCTTGAGACTGAAGGATGCCTACTAGGTGAATGGAATATGACTTGGGGAATGAAACCAGTATTCCAAAATCTAACTGCAGCGTAGGAGATGTGGGTTGTTTTGGAGAGAGACAGCACCCAAGAGAAGAGGCATGCACAATTTTGGAGAACAGAGTTGGGTTGTAGACGGGATTATAGGCCGTTTTGGCCTTGGCCAAAGTGCTGTCAGATCAATAGGCCTTTTTCAACACTTACATTTCAATCCTTTCTTATTCTCTCCCCCAACCCAACCCCAAATACCTGTTGCACAACTTCATGGCCATAAATGGTGATGAATTTATCCACTGGGGATGGGACTTGAATTGTAGGACTTGCTGTCAATTAGGACTTAAGTCGTACTGGTGACTCAACTTGGACTTGACTCAAGTTTTTCTCCCAAAAAAACTTGGACTTGACTTGCAACTTAAAACCCAGCCGTCCCTCCCTTTTTCTGGGGGGGGGGAAACCTTGTTTGTAATAGGGACTTGGATTTGGTGTTTGGAACTTGGGACTTGGTACAAAAGATTCACACTCAGACCTGGGACTCTGACCCAACGATTTTCCAATATCATTGTTTATATTCATTTTGAGGTTTCTTATCCCCCACCTCCAAGCCTCCTTAGGGGTCTCTTTCAACCTAGGATGTAGAGGAGCCTTTAATATTAAAAAAATAACTATTGCCAGTCCCACCGAAGAACCTGGGGGTTGTGGTGAATAAGGTAAAGGTTCCCCTTAACAATTTGTTCAGTCGTGTCTGACTCTAGGGGGCGGTGCTCATCCCCGTTTCCAACCCATAGAACTAGCGTTTTGTCCACAGACAATCTTCCGTGGTCACATGGCCAGCGCAACTAGACACGGAAACTTTAAATCATATATTAACACCCACAGCTGATAATGTCATCAATATGGTAAAGAAATTAATACTGTCTCATTTATGCACTTTTTTCTTAGGTGTTTACCAGATGTCAATATCAGAAGCAGCTGTCCCGGGAGAAGAAGCTGGAAGGGTAAAAGCCAAAGATCCAGATATCGGGGAAAATGGCTTAGTAACTTATAACATTATTGATGGAGACGGCATAGAAATGTTCGAAATCACAACTGATTATGAGACTCAGGAAGGCGTTGTGAAGCTTAAGAAGGTAAGCAATGAAATTCCTTCATTCTTGTTAATGGATAATATACTTCATTTTCCTCCTATGCCTTGTAGAAAATATAATAGCCATAGATTATCACTCATGGTAAGAAAATCACAGCAAATGCAGTTTGGGATAATTTGTTTATGAAGCTATGATTAACTTCCAGCGGCCCATTTTACTGTTATCTGGTAATGCCTGGAGCCAGAATGGAAGGAAAAAAGATTATGGAAAGAAACCAATGATGCATAGAAGCTTCTTAACATCTTTTTAAAGTGAAGAAAGTACATTATTCTTTTACTGATCTTCCACTTGAGAAATCAATGCTGTTCACTCTTCAAAGCATATTGCATATTAACTTGGAAATAAATGATGGGATTGCTTTGGTTATAATCAAGCATTCATTTTCAAGTTGGCAGTACAGTGTGAATTTTCGGATAATGTGAAAATTACAAGGGATTTCTTTTTGTGCCTGTGTTCCTGGTGAAAACTTAATTTCCGTTGTCAATATTCCTTCCAAGTGCTTTTTTTCCTGAAAGAAAGAAACTGGGGGGAGGGGGACAGGGAAAGAAAGCAAACGTAGGTTGAATGGATACGATGCTCTCATCAAGAGTTTCAGACTGCCTAAGCTACTTACTAGGTTTCTGCCTGCAGATGGGGGGAAAACTCATATTTCTCAATGCATTGACACTGATGCCATTGCGCAGATCAAAGTGAAGATCTAATGCAAAGCACTACATGAATGCAAGGATTCCCAGAATCATAAGGCACCCCGTGTTTAAACTACCACTGCAAAATTTGCCTTCTGTATCTATATTTTGCCTGCAGCTAATACATATTAGGAAATCCTAAGCAAACTATTCCAAAACATTAGCAGTATTTCTATGGAAAAAGCCTTGTTCTTATAGATTTTGCTTGACAGGCTGAAATTGGATGATCCAGGTGTCAGTAGATTGTGTGTCGGTGGGATTCTGCCACAGATTTTGTCCCAGATTGACAGTGAAACAACAACGACGACATTTATTTGAATAATTATAACTGCTTGTCTTCAAGTTGATTCTGACTTGGACTGACCCTTCTCAAGGTTTTCTGAGTATAAAAGACTGAGAAGTAGTTGAATTAGTTGTGTGCTGTCAGATCAGAACTATGTATAGCGACCCTAATAGGGCATTCAAGAAAAGCGAGATATTTCAGGAGTAGTTTTAACAGTTCCAGTGCCTCAGCGCTTGTCACGTTGGGATTTGAACCCTGGTCTCCAGAGTCCTATCCATTACTCTGTCTACTACACCACACTGGGTTATAGAAGCAGTTTACTATTTCTGTCTTCTGAGAAAGCATGTCAGCCGGCCCTTTCCCTGGGATGCACATGGTGGAGAAGCACCTGGGAAATTTGCTGGAGTTGGAAAAAGACAGAATGTTCCACAACAAAGACTTTGTTTTTCCTTGAACAGAGCTGGGTCTAAAATCACATCCAAGCAATACACCTGATCCTTCACCAGGAGGGTAAATCCACCTGGTTTAGGGGAGATACGCCCCTCAAAGAGGTAGATGGAGCCCCACCCAACAACATGATCTCCATCTTGTCTGTATTCAGCTCTAGTCTGTTCTTCCACATCCAGTTCAGGACTACAGCCAGACAGCTTTCTAGGTGCTTGACAGCATCCGCATATTATTGATGTCCGGAAACTCCACATCTCCTGATGACCTCTGTCTGATGAAACAGCATTGGGGAGAAGATTAATCTCAGTAGGGCCCCATAACTGAGAGCCCGACAAGGTTAAGACCAAGCAGGAAAATCTAGTTTTGCTATATTCAGGTATCAACAATGGTAACTAAGTTCACGTCTTCAAAATGTGTAAGTCCCATCCAATCAGTGGGTCTACTGTACTTGGATCTAGCAGTTTGATTTAACCCACAACACTGTGTACACAAATCCCACAAATAATGGGAGGTATTCATTTAAAAAAAACCCTGTACATGTAAATATATTCTAGAAAAGCGACCTTTCCACTGATAAATTATAAAATGTATTGCTGATAAAATGATAGTCTGCTCTTCTTTCTTTCAGCCTCTTGATTATGAAACCAAAAGGACCTACAGTGTGAAGGTAGAAGCAGCCAATATACATATTGACCCAAAGTTCATCAGCAATGGACCGTTCAAGGATACAGTAACTGTGAAAATCAATGTGGAAGATGCTGATGAGCCGCCAGTATTTTTAGCACCATCTTACATTCTTGAAGTGGAAGAGAATGCAGGCCCAGGTGCTCCAGTTGGGAGAGTACATGCCAAAGATCCTGATGCAAAAAACAGCCCAATCAGGTAAGTTCGCAAAATGAGAAAGGGTGGCTTCGCAGAAAATGAAGGAGCTCCCTTTGCCAAGATCCTCCATTGCGTATCCTACATATATTTTGGTATACAATTTGAATGCTTCCTGTCCATTGGTTATGATGGCTAGGGCTGGGGTGTAAAATGGAAATTGAAATCCAATATACTCAGGAAAGAACATCTAAGGAAACCTGCTCTAAGTGTTAATTCAGAAATCTGTCATGCGTGAGAACCATTTCTCCCCTCTTCATCTGAAAAAAATTGAGATACATTCTATTGGTCTCAATAAGAGTTTTTGGACAGGGATGTGCACGGAGAAAATGTTGCATTTCTTTCATTTCAGGTTCTTTCAGGGGGTCTTCTGCCTTCTTTCATTTCCATATTTTCCATTCACCAATTATTATTATTTGAAAGAGAAAGTCATTTCCAGGTTTCCCATTCATGTCTCCCTGTTCCTTTTTTCTAGCACTCCAAAAGAACCCTAAATAACACTTAAACCTACTCCAAAAAATAAACAAAGAAAGAAACAGAAACCAGAGGCAAGGCAGAAAAAAAAATCAATCTACCCTCAAAGCAAGCAACACGATATGAGAAAGAAAAATCAGCGTCATCGAACATATGCAGATGCTCATTGATATTATCACATTCACACAGTGCAGTGGCACATTGGCACAATCACAGAGCCAATCCTGTGGCCCAGACAAAACCCCAGAAGCAGTCTTTTGAAAATCTGCGAAAGTGCATACCTTTAACAGAATAAATGATCAACCCTGCCTTCCAAATCTGAAACTATTAAAGTATGGGGAGATTTATCCTCCCCTTACCATTTCATTCTTTTTCTTCTCTTCTTTGAGACCACTAGGTAAAGGTAAAGGTTCCCTTTGACATTTAGTCCAGTTGTGTCTTGACACAACTACGGGAGGCAGTGGAAGATAGAAGGGCCTGGTGTGCTCTGGTCCATGGGGTCATGAAGAGTCGGACTAAATGATGACGACTTCTGACTCTAGGGCACGGTGCTTATCCTCGTCTCCAAGCCGTAGAGCCAGCATTTTGTCTGTAGACAGTTTCCATGGTCACGTGGCCAGCGTGACTAGGCATGGAACGCTGTTACCTTCCCACCGTGGTGGTACCTATTCATCTTGCATTTTTACCTGCTTTCGAACTGCTAGGTTGGCAGGTGCTGGGAGCTCACTCCGTCATGTGGATTCGATCTTACGACAGCTGGTCTTCTGACCTTGTAGCCCAGAGGCTCCTTTCATGTTTTGAGTGTTTTGTTTAAACACAATAGGCTCCTCCCTGTTTTTTAACCCTCGAGAAGAATTTCCTTTTTTGCACAAATCACACACATTGCTTAACTAAACTATAACAATTGCTGCTTTTCAGGATGGACTTTAAAAATTAGGTCAGATGAGGTATATACATCTTATTGATTGATCAGTCAATCTTTTTCTGCTTGCTGTACACTTGGGGCTCATTTTTAAACTGAGTTTTAAAAGAACTGTTGTGGACATGGTGCTCCTTTTGTAATGCAGCCAAATATTATGGGCTGGCTAGGTTTTCATTACAAGGCAAGAAGATGCATGCTTCTAGTGACCTCACTAAATCCATTTTGTTATGTTAACTGTATGATAGACCCTTATTGAGCAATCCTCAGAAGAATTAAATGAAAGTTTCAGTTTTCTTTTGTTTTTTATATGCAGTACGTTCAGTCTCCAATGGCTAGCAGCCACAAAGACCAAGTTGGAGTATGATTATTTTTTTCAAGCCCTCAACACAGTACTGAAGAGGCCGCATTAGAGATAAATTTGCAGTAAATGAACAGGAATCATTTCAATAAACTGGCAAATCATGAAGCATATAATGATACAAATTACACCGATACTGGTTGCTCTCAAATGGCTTAATGGGAAATGTTAGAACATATGGGAAATCACGTCTCTAGTGGAGAAGGATTTTTACACAGGAGGTTGGATCCTGATAGAGGTGCATTCTGCCAGTTTCATGGAAAGGGAGATTTCCATGTATTTCCCTCCAGGGCTGCCTTCCAGCCACCTGTAAACGATGGGCAGAGGTCTTAGGTTCCTGCTGTATAGAATGAGAAGTGGCGCATAGAGAGGCGTACCTTCCGTCAGGTGAGCTTTTCCACCGGTGGAAGGCGGATATTGTAACAAAGGAATCTCACACCACTGGAATCACACAGTCATGTTGATGAAAATTGTATTGCTGTGTCAAGTTGTTGTTGCCTCCGCTTCCTTCACTTTGCTAAATACTCGGCCGTCCCCATGTTTTCTATTCCCTTCCTGTACCTCATCCAATTCTGTCTTTCTGCTTCGGAGTTCTCCTCGGAGAGTATAGTGCTTATCCAAGACATCCCATTGGGAAGCAGGGGGGAGCTGTGGGAAACTCCTTTAACTTTCCTTCTGGCGCACATGCCCCCCCCGGCTGTACATGAACCTACTTTAGCAAGTCTCAACCCTTCCGGCTTCAACCCACATTGTCCCGGCCCTGCAAATTTTTCCCAAATTTGCCAATAAGGTAATTGACCTTAGGTGGTGTCAGGGTTATTAAGATGGGAAGGTTTTTCCCAAATCCTGTACCATAAAAAGACATAATGTCATCAAATCATGGATTTCCTCACTTCCACTAGTAGCAACCAGTGGCAAGAAACTACAAAACATTCATTCATTCATTCATTCATTCACTCACTCACTCACTCACTCACTCACTCACTCACTCACTCACTCACTCACTCACTCACTCACTCACTCACTCACTCACTCACTCACTCACTCATTTACTTACTTACTTATTACCCATCCTATATCACAAGATCTCAGTCGGGGAGATGGCCACAGAGCTGTATAAAACAATCTAAAAACATAAAATTATTTAAAACAATTTAAATTAGAAGAGTTTAAAACAAGAAGAATTAAAACATTCAAACCCTGAAACTACTGCATTGGAACCTGTGTGGGCCAAGACCTTCAATCCCCAAAGGCTCTAATAAATAAGCATGTTTTGACTTAGTAGTGAAATAATGTCAGCCGTTGGTACCAGTTTGCACAACGCGCGAAGCATTGTTCAGGATTTGGAAAAAGCTCCGCGTGGGAAGTTGCTTTGGGTGGCAGCCGTAACGAGAGTCTTGAAATCACATAATTATTGAAATGTGGAAAGAGGTCAGGCCACACCCCTAACCATAACCATAACCCTAATCCCAAAATAGAGGGGAAAAATAGAAAGAAGGATGCCTGTTTTACATCTTATGCAGGGTTCCAAACAATGGTGTGGAGGCGGGCGCTAAGCACATGGCAAATACCCACAATTTCAGACAGTTTGCATAATTTATAATTTATTTCTTTAACTTTTTTTTCCAAAAAGGAGAAGAAAAAAATTGAAGAAATCATTGTGCCCCCACTTCCATTTGGGCTCTGGACCAACTTGGTTTCTGATTTTTTTTCCCCCCAGAACCCAATCTGCTCATTCTGGATATCTCATACAAATCAGCCTGACTCTGCCTGATTCAATTCAGGATTTGTGATTTGTCTGAATCTAGAGCGCAACCTCCTCTGATAGCATGGTCTTAACACAGTCCTTCAGCTCCCAAGATTTAGTCTCAGACGTGGCAGTATCAGTCACTGTGTAACCAAGTTCCTACCAAACCAAGAGATGCATCTGTTTTCAATACAATAAGTATGGCTGGGGTTAGCATTTTATCTTTTTGCTCCAGAAAGATATATGTCACACTATAGGCCCTGAGCACTGAATCAACAAGATTCATCTGTATTAAGTAGGTAGAAAGATACAGTATGCAATACCATTAAAATATTATGTTGAGAATGTTGGTGATAGGAAGTGTTCATGAAAAAAGTAGCAGCTATTTATAAATGTGTTTTATCTATTTATATCTCAACTTTGTGTGAGTACGAAATGCCAGCCAACATGTCCAGCTTTAAAAAAAAGTCATATTATAATATTAAAATTCATAAATTAGCACATCAAAACAAGCACAACACTAAAATAATAAGACTGTTCGTTCTTTTGATATATCCGAAGCACTTCCAGTACTTCCTGGGCCAACCCTACAGCGTAACATTGTGTGATAGTTAAGCTCAGTCGAAGTCCTAGAAAATAGGTTTATTAGATACACCTAACAAGGCAGTAAGACAACAATATTAAAATACAGTTATTTAAGTCATCATGTGAAAACTTGCATTGAATTAAAGCATTTTTTTAAAAAAAGAAAAAGCATAGTGGGAGAAAAAAATTATTGGTTTTACTGTTTTAAAATTTGTAATGCTGCCCAGAGTAGACCTTTGGTCTAGATGGGTGGGGTATAAATAAATAAATAAATAAATAAATAAATAAATAAATAAATAAATAAATAAATAAATAAATAAAAGTTCAAAGAAAACAAGAACAGCGAGCAGCAAGATAAGTGCCTCAAATGTATATATTTTAGAAGAGGTAGCCATGCAAGCGGAGTTTTCCAGAAAAGCTCACATTACAATGTAGCTGTTATTTTTTTAAGGTGCCACAATGTTTTTGTCGTCTTCTCTTTTTTTGTTATTCTTTTGGTTTTGCTGCAAATGTATATGTCTACGCCAACTTAATTTCACATTAAAATGGACATATTTCCAATGGTATCCCTTTCTTCAAAGGTACTCCACTTTTTGGACTGTTTAGAGATGGCAGAGCCAGGAGAGGATGGAACAGTGGAAATAAGTCCACGTTTCTGCTCTTCTGTTCCCTAAAGTTGTAATGACATGGCTCAGAATGTCCAAATAGGATACCTCTATTCTAGTGACATGTGCTTGTGACACCATTATTCCCTGACCCTAAGACATGACGACGCAGCATGTTTTGCATTGCTATGAGACAACCTTGCTCATGTGTCTGTTTGCAAGAACTGGTAAGAGATGACAATCCCTTGTCATCTAGAAGTGATTTAGGAGGGCTAATTAATATTTTCATCTTGCTAAGTATGCTGCCGCCAAGCTATTTTTAAAGTAGGACGTGATACACTGTTTGGGAGACATTAAATGAACTGAGGACACTGAATAATTCTCCTCTAATTACTTCATTTGCATCCCCTTTTAGATATTCAATTGATCGTCACACTAACCTTGACAGATATTTCACTATCAGTGCAGAAGATGGTTCAATTACGACCACAAAAAAGCTGGATAGAGAAGAAATGGCATGGCATAATATCTCAGTATTTGCATCTGAAGTCCGTAAGTGTTCATCCCAAAATTATGGTTTGTTATTGTTTGTTGCCTTTTTAAAAATAAATTATAGTAAAATACTACTGCAGTCTACATTTGGAGCAACATACTAGTGGTATGAAATCCTACGTGTCTGAATCCAACTATTATTTTAACTCTAACACAGCTGTATAGGTAGTCTGGACTGTTCCAGGACACCCCGAGCAGAAGGGAATGGGAAACGACCTCTGAGTATTCTCTACCTGGGAAACCCTGAAATGGGTCACCATAAGTTCAAATTGACTTTACAGCACATGATCATTATTATTAACCCCCAAAATGGTCTCCCATATACAATATAATTCTTGTGTGCCTAGAAGATATGTCTGTGAGTAGAGGGAACAGGTCATTTTGGAACACACACAAACACACCCCTCAGTCCTTTGAGATAATAGGGCACCTGTTCAATTTGCTTTGACAAAGTTTTGCTTTGCCTCAAATTGAAAACAAAGCCCAATATCCTGTTGCTTAGCATAGTGACTCACACTAAAGTATGCCCATTGACTTGGTGGGTATTTGGTCAGTCAATTGTTCCTTAAGGGTAACTTACTTTAACATAGCAAGTTGCAATTGGAGTAGGCCTCCTCAAAGCAATAGAACTTATAGGGGAGTTAACTCACTATTGATTTAGTGAGCATACTGTAATTAGAGATGGGGGTGTTCGTATTTGTTTACGAATATGAATATCCCTGAACAGGTGGGAATAACGAGGGTTATTTCGCCGCTGCCTATCGCGCTGTTGTCCACGATTGATTACCCAGTCCTGGCAGGAGGCAGGATGACAAGTGTCTCTGATAGGTCGGAGAGTGGCTAATTCATTGCGGAGAACAGCACAATAGGAAGCCACCGCAGAGCTGGTGACAGCGGTGAAATTGTGAGTCGACCCTCATTATTTCCTCATTATTTCCGCCTGTATTCGTATACGAATACAAATACCTCCATCTCTACCTCTAACGCAATTTGCTATTCAAGACAACTGAATTTTGGGCAATGCCTCGTTTTGGTTTTGCAAAACCTGCTCTGTTTCTCCATTGAGTGACTGTTGGTCAAACAATACTGTGATGGGGTCACCACCACAAACAGGGTCTGTCCGTGCCTTGGGAGAGCCCGGGGAAGACCTTAGCTCCCAGTCCTCTGTCAGGCAAGGAGGAGGGACTACAGCCTGCTGCCAAAGAGTTAAAGTCCAAATTTCTGTTTCTGCCTACTTGTTTGGGGAAATAAAAGCTGTTACTGAGTACCTCTACAACCTGGAGCCAATGGAACACAAGCACAAGAAGACTAAGATCAGCCATGTCTCACCAGACACTTCTTTCCATGCTTCCTTCTTTTGCTACCATGCCCAGCCCTCAGTATTTTCATTCTGCTTTCAGGAATTTAAGCCTCAAAAACTCTGAAACAAACTTCAGTGATTTGTAGTCAAAAAGTCAATGGGGGACTTTTTAAACCGCCTCTATCTGTCCCAATAATGTATAAATATCACTGCTTTGCCTCTTTTGGATTTATTTTTTTTTACTGGAGCTGGCACCTATCCTTATCCCCTACTGAAAATGAAACAAGGACTGGAAGAATGATAAACTCTGGAGAAATAACTGTGAAGTAAAAAAACAAGAAAATATCCATATTAATGTCCAAGACTCAACAGTAATTGAGTTTATAGTGTCAGAGTTTAATAAAAACATGCTCATAATGAGATTTGGAGGGAAATCCTTTGTAATGTGAGGATTGTTGGTTTTCAGGTAGCACAAGACACATCTGACCTGTTCAAAGACAGGGAATAGATTTCCTATTCCTGATAGTATCGCTAGAAAACACTGTTTTCACAAAATTAACCCTCTTCTGATTCTCCTTCTTCTCAATGACTGTTATAGATAACCGGCACCAGGAAGCTAAAGTTCCTGTCGCAATCAAGGTCCTTGATGTAAATGACAACGCTCCAAAATTTGCAGCTCCCTATGAAACAGTTATTTGTGAAAAGGCACAGACCAACGAGGTAATGTGTGTGATGTGTTTCATTTGTGATTAACAGTGATGAAATGGGATGTTCAGTTGACCATGTGAAAAAGAAGACAGGCTCCTTGTAGCTTTAATTAGGGACAGGCCTTTCAGATTGTATAGACGGATACATGTGGAGAAGGGCACAATATGATGGCAGAAAGAAGCCTATTTTCCTTCTGCTTTTTCCCCACCCAGCCCCTGAATTGTGCCTGGGGGATTCCAGGAGAATTCCCAGGGTGGAAATCCTTACAATTCAAAAATCCCATCCTTAACTTTAACCATCACTTTAAATTTAGAAATTTCAGTAAGTGCAGCTTTTAATGCAAGCACCTAAGTATTAAAAGTCAAAGAACTTTGTCTTGTGTAAGTGGAGAGACTTAAAGAAAAATTCATTCGGCATTGATGTAACTTTGCAAGAACAAAGGCATCTATGAGACGGCTTAATATGAGGCATAATGCTGAAAGAGAGACCACTTTGGAAAACTTCAAGCAGATCCCAACTCAATGAGGTATAAATTCTAGAAAGCAAAACTTATATGAGTTTTGATAAGATTCTTCCCCCTCCCCTAGTATAATTACAGTGGTGCCCCGCATAGCGACGTTAATCCATTCTGGATTAATCGTCGCTATCTGGAATCGTCGCTAAATGGAACTAAAAACCCCATAGGAATGCATTAAACTTCGTTTAATGTGTTCCTATGGGGCCCAAACTCACAGTTCAGCGAAGATCCTCTATAGCGCCGCCATTTTCGCCACCTCAGTAAGCGAGGTCAGCGCGCAAAAATGGAACCGTCGATCAGACGTTCTAAAAACATCGCAATGCGATGTTTGCCCATTCAGAACATCGCAATGCGATCGCATTAGCGATCCCAAAAAATAGATGGCTATGCGGATTCATCGTTAAACGGTGCACTCGTTATGAGAGGCACCACTGTACTACCATAACAACATGAATCATGGAGAAACGGTCCCATGACCCTCCAGCTTTTTTGTTGCAAAAATATTTTTTAACTGCAAAGCTCCTTTTGCCCTTTAGGGCATAGGTTTTTTTGAAGGGACAAATACATCTATTTGTGGGGCACATGTCACAATATGGTAAGATTGCCTTGTATAACACCTAGAGATCACGAGGAGGCATTCAATCCAAAACATGTTTCCAAATAAATAAATAGGTGCATATATGGAAGTGCTGGTGATTGCGTGTGCCGACACACCACATGCAAGCCACCCCTGCCCTACTGGAACACAGAAAACTGTCTGGATATAAAGCTTTAAACTCACCCTTTATGCAGTAGAAAGGTGAGATAAAAACTTCATTAACCAATACAGCAAGTCAGCTAAGTTTTGTCTCCATTGACCAATGGAATTTCTGAATTTCAGACTGGAATCTTCCTCAGTTTTATCAGAAACTGAGTCCTTCTGTGTACATGACAATTCCTCTGCCACAGAGTTTCCTGTCTGCCTTCATATTCATTCATTCATCTGTCACAAAGCAAACACTTAACTGGGCATGAAACGATGAGCAATTCACAGAGCTTTGGAAAACAAATGTTTTGTTTTGCTTTTTTGAACAATGTCTTCAGAATTTCCTTTTATTTCAAAATGGGAAATAACCTGAACGCTTCTGAGAGCCTGAATAAGTCACATTGTAGGTGCAATTGGCCTGAAATGGCCCCTTGCGTTTCCTGTCAATCACTTCTGGTCATTACAGACCTCTGTCTGTCTGTCTCTCTGTCTGTCTGTCTGTCTGTCTAAAATATTTATATCCACCTTTTTTTCTCAAGAGGACCCAAGGTGGCTTAAAATATTAAAACAAAACAAAGTGTATTTTTTTAAAAAAAGCCTACCTCAAGGGAAATGTTTCCACCTTGTTGCAGAAGGACAGCAAAGAGTCCCCACCCTGGCCTCCCACCAGAGACAAATCCATAGCCTGGGAGCAGAGACAAAGAAGGCTCTTTTTCCTGTCCTCACCGGTGTGGCTTTCCAGGGAAGAAGGCAGGAAGTTAGATATGCCGAGGATAGTAGATGAGGCCCCAGGCTTCTGGAAATTGCTCACCCAAACGTCATGGGCATGAGCTAGTCCTGACAGAGTTTGTCCTTTTGATCTGAAGCTCTTCCTGTATTGTGCTCTGCCAGTTTTGCAGTATGAGAGGATTAAGTGGTGGCAATGGAAAAAACAGGAATACAGTGGTGCCTCACTTAGCGATCGCTCCGTTGAGCGATGAAATCGCTTTGTGATGGACTTTTGGCCATCGCTGGAGCGATCGCTTAGCGATGGCCCCTATGGCTCAAATTCGCTTTGCGATGATCGCGGGGAAGCGATCATGGCAAAGCGAACTTTTTTAAACAGCTGATCGGCGATTCCAAAATGGCTGCCGCAATAACAAAATGACTGCCGCTGTTTTGCCTCACTTTAGAGGCACCCAAAATGGAGGAATTTTGCTTTAAGGTAAGTTTTTAGCCCATAGGAACATATTAAACACGTTTTAATACGTTCCTGTGGGCTTTTTAATATTGCTTAGCGATTAAATCACTTAGCGATGTTTTTTCTGGAACGGATTAGATTGCTAAGTGAGGCACCACTGCACCTCAGTAATAGAAACCAGATTCATTGACTGCAACAGGCCACCGATGTGTAGATTATGTGTATATTATATGTATACTGTATATACCTGTATTACCTGTTGCTTGTGAGAGGGCTGTTTTTATCTGGGTGGGTCCCACAGGAAACATGATACCAGATAGATGGGTGGGATTGGGCATGTATGTTCCATCAGCTTTTTTTTGGAACTTCAACTCCCATGATCCTGCATCGTTAGCAACGCTAGCTGTGACTGATGAGACCGGGAGTCCAGGAGTACTTGGAGAGCCACTGTGTTCTTCCCATTGAGATGGCCGTTGCTCTGATTGAGCTCTTTTCATGTTCATGTTGTGCCTTCCAGGCTTGGGGAACAGCTACAGTACAAACTTACATACCCTCTAGTCTTATAGCCATTTTTCACTTGTGAAGCCACTTGCTCTTTTAAAATGCACTCCACACTTACCTGGGCCTTTCTTTTGCAGCCATTAATTACAATTACTGCAGAAGACAAGGATGATACAGCCAATGGACCAAGATTTATCTTCACTTTGCCACCAGAAATGATCCAGAAGCCTAATTTTACTCTCCGTGATAACCGAGGTTTGTATTGAGATTTATCTTGGTGGTAATAATATTAATGTCCCATCAGGTCAATTCCCATTTATGGCGATCCTTTCCAAAGTTTCCTGGATATAAAGTATTTAGAAAGAGTTTAAGGATGGTGGAGCCCTAGGACTGTGCTGTTTGGTCAAGGCTACACAGTCTAGCTCCTCTTGTGGGAGGCACACTGTGAAGTTTTAACTCCAAATCCCTGGCTAAGTAGTACTCCAAGTGACTGATATATCAATCTAGCATTTAGCCTGATTGTTGTTACGTGCTGTCAAGTCGGAACCGATTTATAATAATGTTTTCAAGGTAAGTGAGATATTTAAGGAGCTGTTTCACCAGTTCCATTCCCCCAGTGAGTTTCCGTGGCTGAGCAGGGATTCAAATTCAGGCCTTCTGAGTCCCAGTCTGTCACTCTATCTACTACACCTCACTGGGTATCCATTTATCCTGATAGATACATGTAATTAAAAAGACATAGTGATACCCCTTTGGCATGTGTGCATGCAATGCTCCAGAAATTCCATAATTCTAAGCCTGAAAATGTTGTTGCTTATAGAACTGACCCCTGAAAAATGGCATCCTCAATCCATCTGATGAAGTCTACAGATATTATTTCAAACTCATCTATAAACATTGCTAGAGCACATTCCGTTCTTGAGAAATCTTCTGGTTTACGAATGTGGGATATGGTGGTTCTGTATCCACAATTAAAAATGCCAGGTGATTGCATGATAGTGCTGCACAATATTGTGCCCAAGTTGCCAGCAGGAAAAAGGATGCCAAGCTTTACATAGCAAAGGGAAGCCTGGATGTTGACAACACCAATGGCAGCAGTCAAGATGGCCTACCCTCTTGTGCTTATTACCATTTACAATGTGATACCAAAGAAGGAAAAATTCCAAAACCTGGCTCCTTTTTTTCATCAGTTAACCACATATCACTCAAACACAAAACAACTGTCAGGGTTGTTTTTCAACAAGTGTGAGTGCTAATTGTTTGCTACACCTGTGCAAAATATGGTGCTGATCCAAAATCCAGTTTTAAAGCTGTAATATTTGTTTGGGCTGGTCCCATTTTTAGTATTGCCTTGCAGAATGCTGATTTGCTCTGCTGAGCAATAACATAGCTTGCACTACCATGCAGCTATAATGACACAGAGCACAGTATTGACATATTGACTTTTCTCCATCCAGTTTCTGGAAAGTCATATCATGTGTTTCTGTCAAGTCTGGTGAAAACTACTGATGCATTTCAGTCAAGCTTGTTGTGGAACTTCCTCTTCATTGGTTTGGTGAAATTCTCAGTAGCAGGTCAAAGGTTCTTATAGTTTTTATATCCCTTTAGATTCCATGAGATGAAGTGCAGGAAAATTAGTTTATCCATTTTCATTTCTTCATTGAAAGTCAAGCAGATCCTGATCTATGCCACAAAGAGGCATGAGTCAAGTTGCAGGCAGATCGATCTAGTAATACAGTAAGGCTCAGATCAGGTATCGCCATGTACCGTAAGGCAGTGTAGGACAAAAAGAAGTTCAAGGATCTCTACTGGTCACAGGGACTGCATCCTCTCCATTTGAATTTGGGCTGGCAAAGTGTGGATGCATGGAGAGCACTGTATGAGCAAGCACCATTTGTAAATGTCATTCTCAATCATGAGAGACATCAATCGGAGAATTAGCCTTCGCTTCCAATGTCCTGGCTTTGTGGAGCATAAGCCAATCCAAGAAAAACCTTAATTCTGGTTTTAAACTGGCAGGTGATATGATCACTGAACATCAGTTGGAATTGTGCATTGAGTTGGCATGTACTACTGCAAAAGTTTGAGGCACACAATTCTGATTTTTAAAAAGTAACTCGCTGGTGGAACCCATAGTTTTGACAACAACCCAAATCATGTCTCCGCGCTATGTTTCACAGATGAAGGGAATACAGGGCATCGTTTGTTGTTTCCTTATGCATCTCAAATTAGGAAAGTGTGTGTGTGTGTGTGTGTGTGTGTGTGTGTGTAATTTGTAACTTTTGCCTCTGTGTGTGTGTGTGTGTGTGTGTGTGTGTGTGTGTGTGTGTGTGTGTGTGTGTGTGTGTGTGTGTGTGTGTGTGTGTGTGTGTGTGTGTGAGAGAGAGAGATTTGTAATTTTTGCCCCAGTCTGACCCTAGGTTGGTACCTTGATGTTTTATCAGAGAGAAAAGGACCTAGAAAACAATGGAGCTTGGTGATACTGTGGAGATGAGGAATCTGCCCCAGGCTTTAATATAAACTTTACAGTAAATATCCAAGATCCTGAACCCTTTTGGGTGGGTGTGCAGCATTCAAGACCTTGATTAGCTCCTGCAAAGTCCAAGCTAAAACCCAGAACAGATTCATACACCCAGTATTTCAGAGTGAAAAGTACCCATTGCTAAGGGAGTAGCCCTTTTAACCAGTTCAGTGTAGGATATGTGATTTGTGCATAGCCTCCCATGTCATTGCGTCATTGGATAAGAAAGGTGCCTCAATTGCAATTTTTTTAAAAGAGTTTTATCCTGTCTTTCTTTCCGAAAGAAAGCGAAGGCATTTGATGAAAATGAAATACAAAAAATACAATACCAAAGGAAGCAGCAAAAAGGAAAATCCCCTGTTAAATGTGGTATCATTATAAACATCCCCAAGGAGAGAGGAAAAAATAGAGAAAGGATAGCGACAAGACAGTCCAGTGATGAATCACTAACATCACATAATTTGTCACAGAGAACCTTGCACATTTCAAATGAAATGAAAAATTAAACAATGAATCCTGAAATTTGGTTGCATAAACAATAGGGTTATAGCCATGCAATAAAATCAAAACTGAGATGACTAAGAACAGCTTATTTAATATACAGAAAATGTAGTATGAAGCAAAAGCTCAAAATCTGACAGTGAACATGATACATAGCACTATGTATGCTTTGTCCTACTGTGTGGCATAGAATTCTGCACTTTGACAGAGGCCACTAGAAAAAAAGACAGAAGCATTTGAAATGTGGATTTATCAGAATATGTTAAAGAATTTTTGTGGACTGAGGAAGTGAGCAATGAATAAAGACAAAAAAATCATAGACATAAAATGAAAGAACACAGACAAATTCAGTCATGACATAAAATGAAACAAGACAGACAAATTTATTTATTTATTTATTTATTTATTTATTTAATTTATATGCCGCCCACTCTACCCAAAGGTCCCTGGGCAGCTCACAACAATTAAAATTCAATGCAATAAAATAAAATAATTAAAATACAGTTAAAATACAATTAAAATACAATTAAAAATATAATTAAAATTGCCATCATTAAGACCCACAGTTAATGTTATTTCAATTAAAAGCCTTCTGGAACAGGAAGGTTTTGACCTGGCGTCGAAATATCATCAGTGTCGGCGCCAGGCGAATTTCAGTTGGGAGGGCGTTCCATAGTCTGGGGGCAGCTGCCGAAAAGGCCCTTTGTCTACAAGCCCTCCCTCTTACCTCCTTGAGGGACGGCTCTTTCAAAAGCCCCCCCTGGCTAGATCTTAACTGCTGGGTAGGCTCATATGGAAGGAGGCGGTCCTTCAAGTATCCAGGGCCCAAGCCGTTTAGGGCTTTATATGTCAAAACAAGCACTTTGAATTGGGCCCGGACAGCAACTGGTAACCAGTGTAAATTATACAGAATCGGCTTGATGTGCTCTCTGGCGGCCCCACCACTCACCAGCCGCGCAGCTCGATTCTGGACCAGTTGCAGTCGCCGGACCGTCTTCAAAGGCAGCCCCACGTAGAGCGCATTGCAATAATCAATACGAGATGTTACCAGTGCATGTGTAACTGTCATGTGATAAAAAAAGTAAAGATGCTAATAGACAAGGAAAAGGTAAAATAAATGCTGTTCAGCCTCTGGTGATATTAGAGGCAAAGAAACTATTACAATAACCATGCAATAAATAGAGGAGAACAACAAAAGCGGGGAGGGAAGAGATCTCTTACAGAAGATCCAAAAAAGAAATGGAAATTTAAATCAAGGTTAGAAATGCTGATGGCCAACAGGGGAGCACGTTATCTAACTGGGAGAAACTAAAGACATGCAAACGGTATACTGAATATGCATCAGGGACAAAAGGATCACAAAATACTTTGAAGAGGAATCTTTCGATGAAGAATCTGCAGTTCTAGAAAATGAAGTGAAAGCTGCTGTGAAAACAGTAGGAAAACATAAATCACCAGGAATAGATGGAATACCACTAGAACTATTTCAAGCCATGGGGACTGAATCTGTCAACATCCTAAAAAGAATATTTTGACAAATGTACTGGAAAAGGATAAAGACAGCAGGAAAGGTGGAAGACCAAATACGAGATAGATCACCATAGGCTTGAGTTTGCAAGAGCTCAGCAAGGCTGTTGAGGATAGAACATTTGGGGGATATTGGAGGTGACTTAGCAGCATGTGACAACAAAAACAATTGGTAGGAGAGGATCTGGAAGAAGAAACAATGAAGAAATGAGACATTCAGCAGCTACCAAGCCTCCTCTCCAAAGGTCTTATCTTCTATATTGACTGGGCAGACTTCTGTTCTAAGACTGAAATGCCTAAATGGGAGTGAGACCAACTCTTTATATGATTTACACGTACATCAGAAGTGACAGAACGGCATAATTAATCAACTTTTGGAATTCCTTTGTATTGTTTGTGTTTGTTTGTTTGTTTGTTTGTTTGTTTATTTATTTATTTGAATTGATTTATTATTTGAATTCATAACCAGGCCACTTTGTTCCATACCAACATTATTTGTGCCATTTGTGAACTGAGCCACAGCTGTCCAGTGTTCTTCATCATAATTCTCTAGACTGGGAGCAGTTACTTCTTGATAAGCTACTTGATATTTAATAAATAATGGTTACAAGTTGATTATTAAACTGAATTGTTGAGGCTATGCTGATAATTTTTTTTTCTCCCTCTCGAGTTTAAATTCACCAGAATTATCTTGTGTAGTTTGCAATCCTTTTACCTTTTTTTTACTACTTCCATGGCCACTTTACAATTTTTCAATTGCATGCATGAGGAGGAGGGGGCCCACACCTTCCTTATTTGAACTGTGTGCATGCATGTGTGCAGACCTATGTGTATTATCACTACACAATAGTGCAGTGATGTTATTATACAGCAGTGCAACTCAGCATTCTACAATGTTCTGATGTTTTAAAATCCTGGATGCAGAACTGCTACTTCCCACATTCACAAACCAAAGGTTCTTTTAAAAATTGAATTTATAAAAGGTTAAATTAGAGAGTCAACGTGAAAATAAGGAATTCCTGGGCTCTAAGCAAGTAACCTTTTTCCACTGACAAAACCATCTTGTAATTTTCAAGTCAAATAATTAAAAACTTTATCTCCCTCTTTTCCATTTGTAAATCAGGGCAACCTTTTTATCCTGCCTTCATGCTCTTAGGGAATTTGCTAGTTTAGAAGGAAAATGGCTTTATTAACTGCAGAAACCAGTGTAATGAAAACCTCCAATGTTTTGGCCCTTAACAGAATTTTTAAAGTGAATACTATCCTATAATGATGGTTTAATGGAATTTATTATCAATCACCCAGGAGTAATTACGATTTGCTAATTTTTCAAAAAGCCACATTTTACATCCTGCTAATAACCAGTTTTTCCAGCCCATTTTTCACAAAACTGTGAAAGATATATATTATTCCATGTTGTGATAAAGCACTGTGCTGCTTTCATTTGGAGTGTTTACGTTTATTGTTCCATGTTAATCAATTATTCACCTGAAAGACTTTATATGAATTTGACACCCATTCTAATCCCATGATGGATTTGGGGAAGGTAAGAGCAATGCAGGAAGATCAGAGGCAGATCTTTTGAAAGGGATGATGATAGAGACATGAATATTTTATACTTGCTATCTTTTACCCTTAGCACGTAATCAGGAGCACTAGAAGAAGTACCCATAAATAATAACGATAGCATCTTGCACATGGGCTCTTACTATGCACCAAAATGCTATGCAGCTTTCATCGATCAAGTCCATAGAACAAGAGCATACTCCTGTTTCCAGCCCTCAGCATCTCCACTAGTTGTGTTGATGGTGGGACTCTAGGAGTTATACTGCACCAAAGAAATTCTGGAATTGCTTTAGGGGAGATGTTTTGATGCTGTTGTTGTTCTCAGAACCAAGTATTTGCATTTTATCCCAATATTTTTGTAAATTTATATATTTTGATATTTTATTTGTGGCTGGTCTTAGACTGTGATAAAGTTTTCTTCTATTCTATTGCACCAAAGTAATCTTTCACATCTCTGCTAAATGCAAACGTGTTCATTTCAGATGTGTGAGTTGCAGTTATTAAAATGAAGGCTTCAAAGGATAGTCAGGAAACCATACTCTAGGATGACTGATTAGCTGTTAGGATGATCTATTGCCAGTGAAGCATGTGGTTGTTGTTGTTGTTGTTGTTTTCCCCTGTGGATAAATTCATAGTGTGGGAGGAGGTCTTGTAAACCTTCTAATCCAGATTATTAAAAGAAATTCAGAGTTAAAGCATCTGCAACAGAAAGCTGCCAGACTCTTATTTGAAGACCTCCAGTGAATAAGATCCTATCACCCATCTAGATAACTCTTTTCATTGTGAAACCTTTTTTTCCCATCATGATGTTTCTCCTCATGATGTTTCAATCCCTCATCTGCCCATTAGCTCTAGTAATTTTCTGTTCTATTAACTGTTCATCTAAGGCCTTTAAAAGAAGGAGTATGGACTTTTGTGTAATGATAACGGAATGATTGCAGCGATCGTGTGAAATTTAGCGACCCAGTTTTTAAGACAATGAGTTCACCATTATGAATCCACCACTGCCGGCTTATATCTAGCAATTTGGAGTGTGTTACCTGTAATTGCATCTTACCAGAGGTACCTATTCACTTGCTCACTGTGAGAATCCTGAGATGTATGAATAGTGATGAACATTCTCCCAGCAGGGAAAGACCTCTGTAAATTTGATCTTAGATCTAAGCATGCTAAGACTATCCACCCCAGGCTGTGAGACTTTGTACAAAGGCCTCTGTGTATGCCAAGACTGTTGAGACTCTTATTTTCATTGCCCGTGGCAACACATTCTCTCTGGTGCATCTTCTCTATGACTGGGATCAAGGATATTTGGTCTGCTCTACTGAATTACTTTCCCTCTCTGGTACAGCAGGTAGTAAATGCAGCAATCTATACCAAACTTTCTTCGGCTCACTTCTTCGGAAGCAAAAAAGTTAAATGAAAAGGAAGAGTATGCCAATGGAAAGAGAAGAGTTGAAACTTTTTTTCCCCCTGTGGTGTCTGGAGGAACATCAAGGATGAGAAAATAAATACTTGTGGTGATCATATAGTATAAACAGAGGAAATGACAGCAAGAAATCCGTGAGGGATTGGATGGTGAAGGAGCAGCTGGCTACTGGTACTCTTGAGATAAAATGTACAGTTTTGAAGCTGTGTGGAATGGATATTTTCCAGCTGCCACATTCACACTGGATAATCAAGGGGCTGCAACTGGATGCTTTTGGAGAGAACAAGAATTACAGTTTTAATGCAGCAAGCTCATGATTATGGATTTTGGAATGACAGTAGTTCATCCTTTTTTTTGACTTGAACATGTCTCAGTTTGATGGGCTTGGGGTGGGGGAGATGAAATAGAATTATTTCTCTTCACCTTATGTCACCTAATCCTTTCATAATCACACACCCTTATCACACAGACCAAATGATCAGATCAGCTCAGAGGAGATCCTCGAGCACGACTCCTTGAATGTCAGTGGAATGAGCCTCTACAAGACAGTGAAACACATGGTACAGTTTAAAAACTACCCATGATACTCTTTAGCTTTGTGGCTGAGTAGATCAAACTGAATTATGTGGAAAAAGGGATAAGGACCACAAAACACAGAGTATTTTTGGAAAGGGCCTGGAAAAACAAATGGAAACACAATAATCTGTTCCAAGAAAATTGCTGTTAAGCGAAAACATCGTAAAGCAAAAATAAAAACCCCATTGAAACGCATTGAAAACTGTTCAGTGTGTTCCAATGGGCTAAAAATTCACCATCCAGCGAAGATCCTCCATACGGCGGCCATTTTTAGTGCCTGTATAGCGATGAATCCGTCGCTAAGCACAGCAGGGAGCCATTTTAAGAACCTGGTGGCCATTTTGAAAACCCAACGATCAGCTGTTTTTGATTGTCATAAAGCGAAAATTGGTTCCTGAAGCAGGGAACCGATCATCGCTAAGTGAAATTCCCCCATTTAGACCAAAAACATTGTCATAAAGCAGATTTGTCGTAATGCGGGGTAATCGTTAAGCGGGGCACGACTGTACTCTGTTTCAGATGCTAGTTGATATGCATCCGCCACTTTGAACTCTCAGCCAGTATTAGATTGCCCCCAGTTACACATTATGGTGTACTGAGGTCCACCAAGGGAATTTTAATCATACATCAAGTTCCCAGCACTATGAATCTAGTGTTTAGGGGGCACCCATGAAAAAAAAAAGATCTCTGTGGCCATTTAAACATACCTCTTTGAAATTAAATATAGCTCTCATGACCATTGGAGAATATCCCTATAAACTGTCTTGGGAGCAATAGGATATAAATGTAAGTAACTGAATTCATAAATAACCTAAAACATCTGTTTGGGCAGCACACTTGCCTTTTACAGTACAAAATCGGCATTAATTTAGGAGTGCCCGTGCTGTTTGCTGTTCTTTATAAATGTAAGAAACTTTCAAGAAGAAATGGCGGTAGTTACTAGAACGAGCAGTGTTTCCACATGATATGACACTGGTGGAAACACTGGGGCAGTTACTTCTACTCAAAGTAGCTAATTGTGGCCTATCATTATATGGTGCAAAGTTGCCCCTGACTGATCATGACCCCATGAATGAGCGATCTCCAATATGTCCTGTCCTTGGTCAGTTTTTGCATACTCAAGCTTATGGATTCCTTCAGGTGTCAACCCATCTCATATTTAGTCTTCCACTTTTCCTGTTGCCTTCAATTTTTCCCAGCATTATTGTCCTTTTCAGAAAAATCTTGTCTTGTGATGTGACCAAAGATCCACTGTCCTTTTATCTCTTGTATTAATCTTCAGTTAACTGATTCCACCTCTTTATATTCTCCTGGTCAGATAGTGTGTTTCCTTGTTGGTCATCAGCATTCCTAATCTTGGCTGCAATTTTCCTTTGATTTCTTAGATCTTTTGGATGAGATACCTTGCTTTTTCCCATTTTGTGTGTGTGTGTGTGTGTGTGTGTGTGTGTGTGTGTGTGTGTTCTCCTTTATTTCTTTGCACTGGTCATAGTAGTAGTTCTCTTTGTTTCTCTGTAACTATTGCTGAAGAAATGCATTCAGGGTTCTGACCCTCCTTCTGCCATCATTTGCTTCTCATTTGTCCTTTACAGTTTAAAGTGTTTATTCCGTCATTTCTTTTCTACAACACGAAAGGCAGGACTCAAGAGGATGCCTTCTGCGCTTACTGCTTTTCATTTTTGTTGAATAACAGCCTTGATAATGCTTTGTGTTTAGTCAAGAAGTGGTTAACTGCTGGAAAAAGGAGTCAACATCTGGGATTTTCCCCCTTTTGGCGTTACTTTGTGAATGATAGCGAGCACAAGATGGTAGCCTGTACACTATCTTGATTGGTGCCATTGGTGTTGCCAACATTCAGCCTGCCCTTTGCTATGTAAAGCCTGGCATCCTTTTTCCAAACTGGCATTGTGAACACAATATTGTGCAGACATATCACTCCATTTCCTGGAATTTTGAATTATAGATACAGAAACACGATATCCAACATTTGTAAGCCAGAGGGTTTTTTTAAAAAAAGAATTGAATTATAATTGCAGATCCAGGGTGGAAAAAATTTCAACCCTGTTTAGCTTCTACCTCACCTCTTTAAAACGATAAATAAAGTTGGAGGAAATGATACCATTACAAATTACCTTCTAATGTTGAATCACATTTAGTTCTAGGGCTGGCTTTCTTGGAATCCTGCCCAATGACATTATGTCTGAATATATGCCATTTCTTTCAAGTCCTCGAATACTGTGATGTCTGCCAAAGGCAATATGCTGAAAATGTAAGGGGAAAAATAATTTCTTTTGACAGCTTAATTTGGATAGGTGTTTAGTTGTGTCATGTACACTGTCATTTTAGTTATTTTATCAAACACTGTATGATTTAAAGGATGCCACAGTTAAAATCTGGGTTATGTCTTGCACATTGTTATTGCATATATGGATTCCATTCATTCAATTGCATAAGCATAAAATAGATTTAAATGCTAGTTATTGAAAAGTGGAGCAGAGGAGAAAAGCTCTATTTCTCCCACGAGGGGAAGAAAATACACCATCAAATGCTTGAGACAAGTTAGGGAAATGTTTGGTCTTCCACTTTTTATTGTAATGCAGCTGCCACAGTCAGTGGTGGTGGATGATGACATTTTTCCTGTAGTCACATTTGGACAGCCAATATGTTTCTCATCCCACTTGGATAAATGGAGTTGAATGAAACATTTTAAAGTGCTGGTTAAGCTCCTTGGCAAAACAAGGCCATATTTGAAAGGGGTGGGAATTGTATTTCATTGAACTCTAGTAATATGGATCTTAAGGAAGAGGAAGAATAACTCACTGAGAAAGTACATGTTTTGCATAAAGAAAACTCCAGGTTAATCCTGGATAGTGATGAGATTTTTGGATTTCTTACACTACAAACCCCATCACTCTTCATTCTGTGAGTTCTAGACACCTAGAGGTAGGTCACCTGGGAGAAATGTCTCAACTGGAAAGTTTTGAGGCTAAGATAGGCCTAGAGTTGCCTAGTTTTATGGTCAAAAGGGAAACTCCCAACTAGCAATGGGGCAGGAACAGGAAGTTTAGATGGAGCTAGGCTAGCTTGCTTATTTATTTGTTTGTTTGATTGATTTATATCCTGCCCATCTGGTATATTCTACCACTCTGGGCGGCTTACAGAATATCAAAACAATTAAAAAACATAAAAACATTAGCATACAACAATAACAAATAGTGCAGGAATAAATAAATAATAAATAGCAAAGCAAAAGAAATCAGTAGTTGACAGGAGGGAAGGCCTGGATGTACAGCCATGTTTTCAGCTGACATTTGAAAGTACCCAGCGTAGGGGCCTCGCAAATCTCTGGAGGAAGGTTGTTCCAAAGGCAAGGAGCCACCGCTGAGAAGGCCCGGCTTCGAGTCTTTTCCCTCCGGGCCTCCTTCGGTGTCAGGCTCCTCACCCTCAGCAGCCCAGCAATCCGCCAAAGGTGGAAAAAGGTGGTGCGAACTACCGATGCCACCTGGGTTTCCATGGTGAGCGTTGGATCCAGGTGTACCCCTAGGCTGCGAACCCCACTCTTAGCAGCCAGGGTCAACCCCCCAAATGTGAGAGAGCCACCCAGGCCACCAACACCAACTTAGTCCCTAAGCCCTCCAGCTGAGGTGTTTCTCCCAGTTTATGTTAAGCAGAACTCCCAGAATGGAGAGTTCTGTGATTTATAGTCCCAAGAAATTAATTTTTTTAAAAAAAAAATGCCACTCCTAGTCCTCGGTATCTCCAGGTAGTAGGAAGCAATTGAAAAGAGGAAGCCGTCCATGCCAGAGAATTGTTGGAGACCCAAGAGTAGTAGACAAAGTAGTAAAGTAGAAGGTTGAATGGTCTGATAATAATACAAATCAACTTCAAAAGCTATCACAAGATTTTAAAATCACTTGGGTTTCCTAAAGCACATGTAAAACAGACCCTTCTGAAGTGACAAACATCAGCTGGGTTGATGGATGTGGGGAGAGGAGGAAAAGCAAAGCAATGGGTTTATCATTGGTCTATATGCTCATATCTGACAGCTGGAACAGAGCCTACTCAAATACAGCTGTACTGATATAGAGTTCCCTCCACATCATTGCAAATCATGCCGTTCTCTTGTTTTGAATTGTACAATATGTCCCTACTGTATGTGTAGGGATGTGGGGCATGTCACCAGACACTTACACAGCCTGCCCCCATGCATTGATTGTAATCTGAAAAGGGTTCACAAAAAGGAGTGGGCATTTCCATCTGAATCGACAATAAGCAATTGCTGAGAGCGTAGTGAGCACATCTTAGGAAGCTGTACAGGCAATCATCATAGCTTAAGCTGAAAAGAGAGAGACCCAGTGAATCTCCAGTGGGAAACATTTTCACAGTTGGGATGCAGCCAGAAATGGGGAGGGCTTTCTCGTGTACTCTCCTTGCATGCCCTGTACCATAGTGCTGCAGTGCAGAAAATGGCTTCTCCACCCTCCACCTTAGGAGGTAAGCAGGGGGACATGAGAGATCATGTCCGTTTTGGTAACCTGGATTCAAAGAACATAATCATGTCGGGCTTCATCTCATCCTCTGTGTAAATGTATTCAGAGCCTATATTTCCTCACAATGATATTGTAATATTGTACAGTGCAAATGTGAAAATATATAAGCACTATGTATCAAACACGTACAGTATATGTATATTATTCATGACATATATTATTCAAAATAAAAAATCTAACTCTAAAGAATGCAGGAGTTAAGGCTGAAGAAAAAGCTGAGCAGATGTGTCGTGGAAGATAATGTCCAGTGATAGGAAAATATAGGTCACTTAAAAGGTTTTGTGTGTGTGTGTGTTTGGAGTAATTCCTGATAAGCTAAGATTGTCCATATGACCAGGAGAGGAAACACTGACCTCCATCTAGAAAGGTTTCATTTGGGCCTTGGCACACAAATCAGAATGGCCAATTTTAACATGTCAGTATGTGATCCCTGATTGTTTGGAGTCACTCAGGATATAAGGAAAGATAGGGACAAACAGCAGCAAAAGAATAAAGCGAACAATCACAAGCAATCCTAATTAGCAACATGTGAACTGTGGAGTTAAGGAATAGGAAAATGCCCTTTCTGAAAAAAGCTATTTTTCACATAAAAAGTGATGCAGCAGAACACTTGTCTCCACGTTACTTTCAGTGAATTTGACTCCTTTTTCACCTACATCTTCTTCCTAAATATTCGAAGAGACAGCGTTTGTTTGAAGCAGCAACTGCAATTTCCATTTCAGAAAATATAACACTGGAAGGCGAAGCAATAATCACTTATCTTGTTCGAAACAGATAACACGGCGAGCGTTTATGCGAAACGCACGAGCTTCAATCGTCAGGCGCAAGACTTGTACTTTCTGCCGATTGTGATCAGCGACGGAGGGAATCCCCCACAAAGCAGCACCAATATGCTGACCATTCGGGTCTGTGGGTGCGATGGGAATGGCATCTTGATCTCTTGCAACCCAGAAGCCTACACGCTGAATGCTGGACTTAGCACTGGAGCTTTAATTGCCATCCTCGCTTGCATCGTGATATTGTTAGGTAAGGAAATCTCCACATTTTTACCCATGCCTTTGCTTACTTGTTCTTTTCTGCTGGCTGCAGAAAGCTTTGCTCAGCCAAACAAAATGTCATGTCGGTGAAACAATTAACTGCTACCTGCAGTGGAGACAGGGTATGCGTAGGAAGCAGTGATCTGGGGGAAAATAATGACTTGAAAACACTTTAGAGGACTATCTATAGAAAATTTGCTAGATTAGATCCTTCTACCTGATATATGGGATTGTTGAATGGGACAGCAGTTCAAAGACATGAGACTTAATCTAAAATTTGAATCTGTTATTTGAAATTGGTATTCCTATTTTATGCCCTCGAGGCCCTTCTGACTCATGGTGACCCTAGTCAGGCATTTGAAACATGTGAGCTGTTCAAGGAGTGATTTACCGTTGCCACCCTGAAATGACTTCCAAGGCTAAGTGGGGATTTGAACCCAGGTCTCCTAAATCCTGATCCATTATTGGATCCACCATATCAAGCTCATTCACATTTGAAGTGGTACTTCTCAAATGTAGGCTGACCACCTCATCTACTATTTATCACAACAAGACTTGATCTGAAATAACACTTCTCAGAAAATGGATATAGAAATACAGTCTGAGAGATTTTCTGAGAATCCTCTCCATAAGAGAAGTTGGCAGCACCCACAGGGATAATGTTGCTGCTGCCTGTGTTGGCATGAGAAAAGGGTGAAGCTGCCTATAACACCTACCAACGGTGAGGCCTTTTCTGTCCCATAAATTTGTCCCATAGAAATATTCATTAATTTGCTTCACCCTATGGGACGTGGTGGCACTGCGGGTTAAACCGCAGTAGCCTCTGTGCTGCAGGGTCAGAAGACTAGCAGTTGTAAGATCGAATCCATGGGGCAGAGTGAGCTCCTGTCGCTTGTCCCAGCTCCTGCCAACCTAGCAGTTCGAAAGCATGTAAAAATGCGAGTAGATAAATAGGTACCACCTCGGTGAGAAGGTAACAGCATTCTGTGCCTAAGTCGCACTGGCCATGTGACCACGGAAGATTTGTCTTTGGACAAAACGCTGGCTCTATGGCTTGGAGAACAGGGATGAGCACCGCCCCCTAAAGTCAGACATAACTGAACTAAATGTCAAAGGGAACCTTTACCTTTACATATTTTGCTTGCTCAGAGTATAGTAGAGAATTTAGGGAGGCCACTGGTTTCAACACATCTTGACTAGGCTTACCTGGGTCAGGTCTAGAAATATTTAAATATTTGATATTTGTATAGGTGCCTTTTTTAGCTTTTAAATACTATTTTAATGATGTAAGCTACCTTGGCTCCTTTTGGGTAGAAAAGTGGGATAGAAATATTTTAAATTAAATAAATAAATAAATAAATAAATAAATAAATAAATAAATAAATAAATAAATAAATAAATAAATAAATAATAATAATAATAATAATAATAATAATAATAATAATAATAATAATAATAATAATAATAATAATAATAATAATAATAATAATAATAATAATAATAATAATAATAATAATAATAATGAACTACAGAGCTGGAAGGGACCTTATGAAACATCAAGTCCAACCCCTCTCAAGGAGGCCCAGTTGGGAATCGAACTCCCAACCTTTGGCTTCATATCCAGAGACCTAAATCACTGAGCTGTTCAGCAGTTCAGCGAATAACGGTAGCACCCAGGAAATAGGTAATCTATTTTTTTTTTAGCCAATAATGTAAAGTGTGATCTGGGATGCACCTCCTTAAGCACAGACCCTCCTGCGTGCTTGACCTCCCCATTTTCCCAGTCCTAAGCTGGAAACAAAAAACAAGAAATTAATACATGAGAAAACAATTTGCATTCAAGTCTGTTTCTCTTCCTCTTTGGATACTGGAGCCTATGTTTGTTGGTGTTTTGAGTCTCAGTTCTAGCCATGACATCCCCAGAGGTATCACACTATTCCTCTTGCTCTAATACAGTCTTCAAAAGACAGAGGGGAGGAAATACTAAAAACAACATGTCCAGTTTAGACCTCTGCTTCTTTTCCAACTTCTCAAAGAAATCTGAAAAAATTAGGATGTAAGATCTGAATAAAATGTGTGATTTTTTTTTCTTTTCTTCAAAAGTGGGATGGCTCAAGAGATTTTGTTCCTTTCAAAGAGGGGGTTTTCATTCATGGAGTGAGAACTATGTAAACTGAAGGGGTGTTTCTGTGAGTGAGAGAGATCTTTCCATAAAGTCAGTCTCATTTTGCATGGACAGAAGTTCTTTCCATGAGTGAAACAAAGTGTTTTGATTCAATATGTCACATCTGCCGCATTTATCAAAAGCACAAGGAGGTTATGTATTTCATTATCCACCTCCTCAGGGAAAAATAAAAAATAAAATAACCATCTCATTTCTCCCATCAGTGATTGTAGTGTTGTTTGTAACACTAAAACGTCAAAAGAAAGAGCCTCTCATTGTTTTTGAAGAAGAAGACGTCCGAGAAAATATCATTACTTACGATGACGAAGGGGGAGGGGAAGAAGACACAGAAGCTTTTGATATTGCTACCTTGCAAAACCCGGATGGCATCAATGGATTTATTCCTCGTAAAGACATCAAACCGGAATACCAGTACATGCCAAGGCCAGGGCTTCGGCCAGCTCCAAACAGTGTGGATGTTGATGACTTTATCAACACGAGAATACAAGAAGCCGATAATGACCCGACAGCTCCACCCTATGACTCTATCCAGATCTACGGCTATGAAGGCAGAGGCTCAGTGGCTGGTTCACTTAGCTCGTTAGAGTCAGCAACGACGGATTCCGATTTGGACTATGACTATCTACAAAATTGGGGACCTCGTTTTAAGAAACTAGCAGACTTATACGGCTCCAAAGACAATTTTGAAGATGATTCTTAACAATAAAGTTACAAATTTGGCCTTAAGAACTGTGTCTAATATTCTGAACAAAATGAACGAAAAAAATAATAATAATCAGAGAAAAAAAATGTAAGCAGGTATTTTTTTAAAATAAAACAAGGAAAGACTTATCTGAAGCATCTAGGTTTGGTGAGGGAGTCTTTAATTGCAAATGGACAGAGGGGAAAAAAGTGGTAAATACTGTGAAGTACCTTTTCGTGCAAAAAAGGCAAAGACAGAAGTTGGGAACAGCTTCACCAGAAGGGAGAAAAAAATATAACCACTTGTGAAATACAAAATATTTAAGTGAAGGGAAATTCTGAAGTCATCCTAGAATTGAGGGCAATCTTTTCCTATATTTTATGAACAGCCGAGTCTTTTATGTCAAAGAAGCTTCCACAAATTAGAAAGGATAACAGTTCAGAGCTGTAATTTCGCCTTAAATCATGGACACTCCCTATGTAGTGCATTTTTAAACTTGAAATATATAATATTCAGCCAGCTTAAACACATATGTATGTACAGGACAATGTACAATTATAATGTCTTTAGAGCATCCAACTTGTTTCAGCTGACTCTTGTAAATCTTTTTGCTTATACTTTCATCTTAATCTAATACGTGCCAGATATAAAACTGTCTTGTTTCAGTGGGAGGCGCCCTATTTCTATGTCATTTTTAAATGTATCTATTTGTACAATTTTAAAGTTCTTATTTTTAGTATACATACAAATATCAGTATTCTGACATGTACGAAATGTTACATCACACTTATATTTTATGAACATTGTACTGTTGCTTTAATATGTGCTTCTATATATGAAGCAGACTTTGAAATAAAAAGGATTTTTTAAATTCCTGTTTGTTTATTAAACATTTAAAGGGAAAGCATTGTTTCTGGTGCTCTGTTCGCAGATGTATATCCCTATATCTCTAAATACCAGGCTCACCTTCGACTAGCCCTCCTTATTATGCACTTGTAGCTAAAGTTGTCTTGTTAAGTGATTAGTCAAAAATGAATTACAAATCAATTTTTAAGATAAATACTAGCAAAGTCTGTATAGACCTGGTGTCTACTTTGCAACAGTAGAGACTTTAAATATGAAACAAGTATGCTCTAGAGCCACCTTGGTTTGTTTTTCTAAATATGGCCATGTCGAAAGTATTTATCTTACCTCTTGATAATTCCATAGCCTTTCACAAACGACTTTATGAGTAAGCAAGTCTACATGAGTGTACTTATAAGTTTTTCCATGGCAATGAAGCTGAATCCATCATAGGCTTCTGTGAGCTTCAAGAGACTTAAAGATGGGTTTGACCCATTTTTTGGCTGCAGGCCACGAACGACTTTCTGTCCAACAATGTCAGTAGTTATTAATTGGGGCTTTGACATGTAAGTAGGTGTGTTACTTAGTCTGCTAGACTGGCATTGCTGCATCTAAAAGAAAAAGAGAAAAAAAATTAAAGACGGCTTATTTGACTTGTTTTCTACATTGTTTTAAGCAATTCTTTTTTAAAGGATCTATAGATTAGTTCTGGATTAGTTTAGACAGCCCAGGAGGGGAGATTATCAGTGTGATTCAAATCGCTATGTACATTAGCTGAAGGAGGACTGGATACAACAGGAAGCAGCTCCATTACTTGGAGAAGAGGACTATGGCTTAAAAAATACAGACACTTCTGAGACATAAATCCACTGCCAGCAGTGTTTCTGCCATTATAGCCAGATTGACTAGACAGATTGCTCTGAGGATTGGATGGGCTGGTTTTGGATCCACTGGACTCAAAGCCCTTCCATTCCTCACTGAGGCATTATTACTATATCCCTAACTTACAGCGGTGTCCAGCTGGTGTAAACGTTAGCTCTGTCACCTATTTGGAGGATTATGTGTTGTCAGAAGAAAAGGGGGTAACGTCCCCTTCCACCATGGCAGATGTCCGGATGATGGCTGGCTCAATGATAGGAGTCTGTTTTGAGCTTTGTTATGACTGATCTCTCCGTACAGCTTTTTAGCAGCTGGGCTGACCTGAAAACATGCTGAATTTAATGCAGCCATTAGAATAAAATAGGAGGTCTATAAATATAAGAAGAGGCCTTATCAGTAGCAAAATACTCTATTATAGTTTCAGATAATTATGGGAAGGGGGAATCCCGCTTCCATCCATAACTTGCAGTTAAGAATACAATTGTCAAAAATTAAGAGATCTGCATTGCTTTTAGTACTTTTAAGGTTGAAACAGACAAGAAAGGTAGCTTTGCAATTAAGAGGTGATAAAACATTATTCCTCCAGAGGAACATTATTTGAAGCTGCAAAATTTTGCACAACCAGCAAAAGGAGCCCATTGTTTCCTCCAGACAACCGAATGCCCAACGGAAGAAAGCTCATTTGCAACTTGGAAAGCTGCAAAACAATATTAGAGAATAATCGGACATATTTGACTGCTTACAGTAGCTGTGCTTCTGATTGTGAAGATACCCACCTCGTCTGTTTCAGCCCTTGTTTTAAAATCATGGAACTGCATATGTGTGCATTTACACTTTAATTATTTAATATATATGCTTTTTGCCATTATAGTATTAAGTTCTCCAGATCCCAATATACTGATTATGAGGAAAAATGTTATTCTATCATGTCCTACTTCAATATTGCATAAGGATTGAAAAAAATATGTTTTGTGTGCTTCCATAATTCTTAATGTTTTTAGGTTATTATTACTTTTCCCGCAGCTTTTATATTCCAAAGACTATTTTGCTAGATTTGCACGTCTCTCCAATATGATTTTTCTTTCTTTCTTTCTTTCTTTCTTTCTTTCTTTCTTTCTTTCTTTCTTTCTTTCTTTCTTTCTTTCTTTCTTTCTTTCTTTTCCTTCCTTCCTTCCTTCCTTCCTTCCTTCCTTCCTTCCTTCCTTCCTTCCTTCCTTCCTTCCTTCCTTCTTTAAACTATCTGATTATATTAACATGTAGAATAAGTTTGATGGCAGCTTGCCATCCCCATTATCATCATCACCATAATTTTTGCTTTTTATAATTTTCACTATTTGGTACTGTACTTTTTACTGGATTGTTAGGCAATTCTAAAACTTTTTACTTTTTTGTTGATTTTTAAAAGGAGAATATGTTGTCAATTACTTTTTATAATTTTCAATTTTGGGTGGGGTTTTGTGTCTGTAAGTTCTCTCTCTTTCTTTTTTTTTCTCACAAGCGTGAAAATAAATTTACTATCACCACCAGTTTTGTCTTTTTTCCTAAATTTAGCTACCCAGCGGTGTTTCCAAGCAATTATCCTCTGGACTACAAAATCAAATCCTTTGTTTTATTGAGACACTCAGGGATAATGTTTATTTGTTGAATACTACATCTACATTTCAAAGTTTCCTGGAGTATAAAAGGTAATGTTGTTCTCTGAGCTGTCACCAGAAGGAAATGTTTAGACTTACTCCGATGTCACACTTTGGTACTAACACCTTCTCACATAAAAGAGCCAGTCTACAAACACCAAATTGTGGCTTTTGGAGCAGAAGGCTTCTACTTCCTCTGTCACTGTGTTTTAAATATGATACTATGTACTACAGAGGGATATTCCCATGACGGCTAAATATTTTATGTGCAAATATAAAAACCCATTATTAAAGTCTGGACTACTGTATACTTATGCTGGCATGGGCTCCTCAAATGAGGAAAGCTTTAGCAAACACCGTTATTTGTAAAAATAAAAAATCATTTAGGGGAGGAAATCTAAATATTGAGAAACCTCAAAAACAGTCCAGTGATGGAAGTGCATGCTCAGTGATCAATGAATATTGTCTGACTCCTTGGGAATGGAATGGAAGATTCATGGCGAGGAGAAATGGAATGAATACAGGGTGTGATGGACCACTAGCTTTAGGGAGTCCCTCTGTAACCACTTAGTCACACTACCCTGGTGATACTGGTCAGCCCATGTCTGCTCCCCTTCCTTCACACAGCTAAAATCATTTTCCAATTAGCCCAGTACTAGGGAATGAGCAGACATGTCTTTGAAGTCTTCACCCAAAAGATAAAGTGCAAATGTTTATTCTGTTACTGGCAGAGAGACACTTCCCACCTTTATCCACACCAGCCATTCCCAGGCACTGAAAGAGTGAAATTTCCAGAATCCACAACCTATGTTCTCCTATTTCTCTGTTTCTTCACACAGGGTATAAATGACTGTCTAGTATCATGAACAGAACCACACAATACTAATATTTTATCTGTACAGCCAGAAAAAAAAACCTATGAGAACGACTAGACAAGGCAGTATAAACACGTCTTTATTGTCACTTGAAAGTGAGAAGATTAAATAAAAAAGAGTCATGTGGTCATTAGTTACACAATACAAATGCAGGAATAGGTGATATGTTTATAGAGCACTAAAGAAATCATACCGTCTGCTAGCTTTCATGGATCAGAAAGTTCACTTCCTCAGGCATACAGCAGTGTCTTGTCATTAGTACAAAGAAGTTAGGAACCCAAAAGTTCGCAGACGAAAGATTTTGCCAGGTGTTTATCTTAGATATCAGTTAAGAAAGATGCAGGCTATGTTGGAGCTATTGCATTAAAGTTACAACTGAGGAAGCTGTTGATTGGATATCACACTCCTTTTCTGAAAATGAAGTCAGTGCAAATTGCTGCAACATATTTTACAATCCAGCACAATTTATGTGCAATAAGATGAGAACAAACTTAGTGGGTTCATAAAGCCACTCATAAAAATCTTGTGTGAAAACAGGGAAGTTAGACATTAAATTGTAGTTAGTTTATTGTTGCTTACAGAAGTCTTCCAAAAATAAAAGTTGATTTTACAAAATACAGTGGTGCCTCGCATAACGATTTTAATTGGTTCCAAAAAAAAAAGTTATGTGAAACATCGTTATGCGAAACACCATTTTCCATAAGAATGCATTGGAAACCGGTTAATCCGTTCCAATAGGCACGGATTGCCGTGCTTAAGCGAAAAAACCCATAGGAAACATTGTTAAACGATACAATGTTTCCTCCATTGGAATGTATTGAAGCTGACTCAATACATTTCAATGGCTTTGCGAAGTCAATTTTTGCAAAATTAAGTGTGTCATAAAAGGGTCAAAAATGGTTTTAAATGCTTGGATTAGCTTCTGCACCCTCTAAAACGGATGCAAAAGTTAATTTGGCTTTGATCTGACTTTTCGTTAATTTATGGTGAATTTCCCCCCCCCAACTTTTGACAGCTGTCAAAATCTGACCTCTCCATTATTTCCTATGAGGGAAGAAAATTCACAAAAAATTAACGAAGACTCAGCAACTGTTCTAAATGCTTGGGTTCGTTAGAGGACTCCCTAAGTCATGTGCAAACCTGATTTGGCTTTGATCTGAACTTTCGTTAATTTATGGTGAATTGTTTTCTCCCCCATAGGAAAGCATGGAGCTGTCAGATTTTGACAGGTCCATTGGTTCCTATGGGCCGGGAAAAAAAATCACCATAAATTAACGAAAAGTCAGATCAAAGCCAAATCAGGTTTGCACATGACTTAGGGTGTCCCCTAATGAATCCAAGCATTTAGAACCGTTTTTGACCCTTCTAAGACACTTTTTAAATTGAAAAAAGAAACATCGTTAAGTGAAGCAGGGGACCTAAAATCGCATTCGTTATGCGAAGCATGGTCCCAAACTTCGCTAAGCGAAAATCGCCCATAGGAAACATCGTTATACGGTGCATATTATTTTCTAAAAAAACACATTGTTATGCGAATTCATCGCTAAACGAGGCAATCGTTAAGCGAGGCACCACTGTAAAGTTAGATCTACATTGTCTCTCTTATATGGATGGCAACATTGTCATGCCCTCAGTCTTTGTTAGGCTAGGTGCCTGCCAGATTGTTACCCAACCACATTTGTTTAACACTTTAGACAGAAGCAACAACTGGTTAACTGAAAGACTGAATATCAACAGCTATAGAGGAACAATAGAATGAGTTTAAAAAGCAATGAGAAGATCAGGTACTTCCAAATCCACTTAAAATTGCATGACAGAAGTAGCCAAGACCTATCAGTTGTTGACACATCTGAACTTGAAAGATGAAATAGTTATAGTGGAAAATGTGGGACAACATAATACATAGTGGAATAGCCAGTTGAAACAAAACATCCCTCACCCAGAAATTGTAGATCCCACTACTCATACAATTGGTTGCCAATACACTGATGCAATATTAACTAATTAATAAAGAAGACTGCATTGTATAGAATCATAGAGCCATTGAAGTGGAAGGGGCCTATAAAACCAAGTCCCACTCAAGGTAGGAATCCAAATCAAAGCAGATCTAACAGATGGTTGTCCAATTTTCTCTTGCACTGGAGCAATGTATAGGTGTGTTCCTCTTCACAATATATAAGCAGCACTGCTTCAGTGGTAGGCTTGATAGAAGTCTTCGCTGTCCCTTGCATTGTTGTTTTTTGACTTCAGCACTGTAAACCTTCCTATCTCCACTGGTGGACTGTCTTTGTAACAAGTCCTATATAAGCCATTCATTTGATGGAGCAAGACGATGCCACTCACTGTGATGTTGTTGATATATCCAACAATATATCCAATATATATATCCAACAGAGCATGGACAGAGTTCCTACTCCAGCCCTCTGAAGAGGCCGGCCACAGAGACTAGCGAAACGTCGGGAAGAACAACCTTCAGAACACGGCCAAAGAACCTGAAAACCCCACAACAACCATTCTGAACTTGTTTCTTCTGACTGGTTTATCTATTCAGATCACTGATTCTGCAGTAACTCTGTAATGCTTGATATGTCTCTTGAGTGGCTTGCAGCCTCAAATATGAATCTGTATCCAGTTTTGGGAGATAAAATTCCCAGACAACACTAGGCAAAATTTTATATTCAGCCTTACCATTCTTTCAGGGGAAAGACGGAGTATAAATGCAATTAATAACAGCAGCAGCAGCAACAAAAACCTTCTTCATACTAAGTTCAGCAACTGAAATGTTTCCAAAATATTTAGTAAATAATTTTAAACAATTGTCAATAGCTGCTAATTTGCTCCCTAAAACGTAAACATCTAATTTGCAAATTTGCTTCCTGAAACATAAAAATCAGTGATTTTGCAAACATGTCATCTGACCCACAGATTTTTAGGACTTGACTCCTAATGTTTAGGCTAGACTCCCACATATCAGCAACACTGAGGAATAATAGTAGTGCTAGTACAAGTAATAACAGTAATATTGAATGTAATTGGACCTTAACTGGTTTGTTGAAACTCATATTCCTCCTTAGGAGACAATGGCTGAAATTCTGTTGCTTAGCATGAGAAGTCGCACTAGAGTAGGCCCATTGAATGAATGGAGATTTGATGAGTCAACTCTTCTGTAATTTCCATTGATTCAAATGGGCTTATTCTAGTAGTGGCTTATTTTTTGAAGCAATAGGATGTCTCCTTGTGACACACCATAGTTTTGAGCTGCATCTTAGCAATTCCACTGCCACAAAACTGGAGTAGGAAATTTGAAAACTGCACGTTGGTTCTAACTCTAGTTACAAGTAAGAGCTCCCAAGACTTAATTCTGTGGAATGTGTATTACATATTCATCTCTTAAATAGCCAGAGGATTGATCCTCTATAGTAAACAATCAACTTTTGAGGAAGGCAAATGTGAGACAAAACACCTGCAAAGAGGGTGGTAATTGAATTTTTTTTTATTTAAATTAACACAAATTAACACTTTAACACTAACAACTTCTGAGAAAAAGGCTTGCCTATGGCTTTACTGCATGGGGTTTCTTTTTAGAATTACTGCCTTGCTGCTAAATTTCAAGGGCAAATGGTGACCTTTTTAAAATCATTTTTCTGGGGAGCACTGAAGGATGTGGGGAGGCAATGGGGACCAAGAGAAGGATTTGTGGGTTGAATATGGTCCATGAACTGAACTTCACTCATGAAAGGAATTCAATAGCAGAATATAATATACTAATCTCAGAACTGCAGATCTGTAAGGGACCCTGTCCCTGTTAAGAAGCCCAGTGGGGAATCATCCTCTCCCATCCTCTGGCTCTGCAGTCAGATACCTAAACTACAGAGCTAAATGGTTGGAATTTAAAAATAATCCCTTGAAAGAATTTCAGAAGCATCATTGTTTCCTGTACCAACAGGATTGCAGCCCAAACCAGACCAGTGATAAGCAGGATGAAGCATCAGAATTCTCATTGGGTCCTGAAATTTTAACTGTTGTCTTTTCCCTTAATTAATCACTTCTCCTTCCAAAGCCATTTTAAAACAATGGCCAATGGCCACACATTGTGGTTGAATTCCAAATAATGCATATTTATCAGACACTAATTTACCACTAATAACTTCCTTGGGTATGATCCCGAGTCTGAGTACTTTAAGAAAGGACGAAGAACTAATGCATTACTTGCTATGATTAGAAAAAGCAGAGATCAAGTAACAAAGTGTATTTTCTAATTCTACACCCTGGGTTCAGTTCAGAAGCAGTTTGGCTAGCAACCTATTTTCCAGATCAACCAAAAAATGAGCCGCTTAACCCTTGCCTTTGACTTTAGACTTTAAAGAAAAATGGCACAGGTTCATAATTAGAAATGGGGCCGAATATAAAAACGGATCGTTTTTTCCAACGAATATAGCCAATTGCTTAAATACTCGTCGATCTATATTCGTCAAATTTAAAGTCATAGCGAATACGGCTTGACGAATATTTCCCAATTTTATTCATCTTTCGTAATTTAAAAAAAATCTACCTACCAGGCGATGATCAGTGGGCAGAAAGGCAGCTCCACAGCCAGAGATCTAAACCGCTGAGCTACCCAATATATTTTCTTGCTGACTTGGGGGGAAAAAAATCATCTCACCATCTTGGAGATAAGTGACAACCCAAGTGCAGGAAGGATCTGTCTTCGACCCAATGTTGTTCCTTTTCTTCATAAATAAAGTAGAATGGATTACTTTACGGAAAGTGGACTCTCTATTATTGGGAGTTTTTCCCCCAACATAGGTTGGATCTCCATCTGTCAGGAAAGGTTTAGCTGAAGATTTCTTGCACTGTCAAGAGTCTGGATTCAGTGACCCTTGTGGTCTCTTTCAGCTGTACAGTTTTCTGATTTTAAGATTTGTATCTCCTTTCACATACTTAAACATCACTCTTCATTTGTTTTCTATTATGCTCTTTTGATATCAGGCAGAAGTTAAGTTCTTTGGATAGTAGCTTAAGTTCACTTTACGGCATTTTGTCCTCAGGACATTTGTTACCATTTCAGAGTCATTCTTGTAACTCTGTTGGCTGATGTTGTTTCCGATGCAGGAGATTTGAGGGTATAGCTTTTCAGTCTCTGGCTCCTCTTATGCTATTGCTGCCTTCTTCATATAGAGTAGAAAACACTTGCAAATCCATCACTGTAACACAGAATTTCTTCTCTTTCATTTGGTATCATACCCATTTCAAAATTACAGTGGTGCCCCGCTAGACGCTTACCCCAGTAAACGATGAAATCACTTGACGATGACTTTTTTGCGATCGCTATTGCAATCGCAAAATGATGGTTCCTATGGGGGAAATCAGCTTTACGTTGATTAGGTCCTTGCTTCGCGAACCGTTTGTTCGCAAAACAATGGTTTTTCCGGCTCCGCAAAATGGCTTCACTTCGCAAAATGGCTGTTTTCCAGACAGAAGCTTCGGAAGACAGCAATTTTAAACAGCTGATCAGGGGTTCTCTATGGGTGATCTTCACTGGACTATGAGGTATTTCCCCAATGGAATGCATTAACTGGTTTTCAATGCATTCCAATGTTTTTTTTCCTGCATGACGATGATTTAGCTGTACAGTGATTTTAATGGAACGGATTATCGTTGTCATGTGGGGCACCACCGTATGTCTATTTTGGTTTGTGGATTTCATAGGGAAAATGTTCATAGCCATTCTTGCTGTTTTGTTGTTGTTTAGTCGTTAAGTCATGTCTGACTCTTCATGACCCCATGGACCAGAGCACTCCAGGCCCTCCTGTCTTCCACTGCCTCCCGGAGTTGGATCAAATTCATGTTGGTTGCTTCGATGACACTGTCCAACCATCTCGTCCTCTGTCGTCTCCTTCTCCTCTTGCCTTCACACTTTCCCAACATCAGGGTCTTTTCCAGGGAGTCTTCTCTCCTCATGAGATGGCCAAAGTATCGGAGCCTCAGCTTCAGGATCTGTCATTCCGGTGAGCACTCAGGGTTGATTTGACTATACTGTTACATTTAGATTTTCATTTTAAAGAACAAAAAGATATATTTTCTTATTGTTCATTGTTTTGATAGTTTCATCTTGCAATCTATTTCAGACAATGTTTGAGACAGAAAATTGATTATATATGATGAACATGTGGAAATAATATAATAAATGAGACTTGCACGCCCATAACCATTTCATACAAACAATGAGGAAATCAGTACCACTTCACACAGATGCAACACTAGAAAATAGGCAAAGTATTCAGGTGATTGACAGGTAAAACCTCAAAACAAGAGCTAAACCCCACCCTCTGGGGGACTTTTTCACTTTTATTTAGATTCACTAATTCAGAGCAGGTAGCTTACTTATCTCTCTCTTCTTGTTGTTGTATTTAATTTAAATCAAAGAAGAAAGAAATGCAAAAAACAACAATAAAATATCAATAGAAACCTTAAAAAAGTAATTAAACACAAAAACGTAAACATTTTTTAAAAATCACATACCCTCCATCATGACCACTAGGAGGCATATTGAATTAATCTTTTTTCCCCCTTACGAAACACAATTACCCTTACAAAACCGCATTCAGTCTTGTGAAGGTACACAACCCTTCATTTTATCAACACATAATCAATAAAAACTCCCCAAATATTGAAAATACTCTTTGTCAAACCAACACATAAGCAATAAAAACTCCCCAAATATCATTGAAAATGCTCTTCTTTGTCAAACCCTTTTTTATTTTAATACCACAAGTTAGCTTATCATCATTAATAGCCATATTCCATATTTATTTATACAAATCTTTTAACTGTAAACACTATCATTAGTCTTGGTACAGTTTGTTTATTTTATTTATCATTTATTTATCCAATTTGTAGGCCACTTTTCTCCTGAAAAAGGGGACAGAAAGCAGCTCATAGTATTAAAAAGGATATAATTTAAAACACAATAAGGATACATTTAAAAAAGTTATACTATAATATTAATTAAATATGTTGAATGGTTAAAAACAATTTAAACTTTAAAAATAAACTTTTAAAAAATTATCCAGGGATTAAGTTATGATTTGTTAAAAGCTTGCCTGAAAAGGTGAGTCTTCAGCTGTTGGTGGAAGGATAAACGGGAGGGGGCCAACCGGATCTCCTGAGGGGGAGCAGGAAATCCACCAAGCTGACAAAAACCGTCTCCATCCCATAGCCAGGCCTGAAACCAGATTGATAATCTGCTTCCTCCAGGAATCCTGTCCACATCATGAGGCTGCACCAACTGAAATGGGTCCATTATAACGGGACAAGCAGAGGGCGAAGTTTCAGCCACAGGATCTGCATCAATTACACCATCCAGGTCAGAGTGAACCCAAGAGACTTTGTCTGCAACATGCAGTGCAAATTCTTCACAGAGGGGTTGCGGAGTGGTCAACATCTTGTTCTTTTGGTGAAGCATGTATCAAGACCGGAGGACTTGAAGAATCCCTGCTGGATGAGTCTTTGGAGAGGAAATGGCAGCAGAAATAATCATGTTTGGTCAGATTCACAGAGTTTTCTGCCATCATTACTCTATTCGCCATCCCGCTCCATCCATTGCCACAGGTTCCCTTATAAACCAGGGGGCTCATCTGGCTCAACTCTGTGGGAGCAATCGCGTCCACAGCCCTGGCCGTTTCCCCATTCCAGAGGACAGCCAAGGCTTCAATAGATTGCCAGCTCAGGAAATAAGAAACTTCTCAAGAGCCGTCAGAAAACCAGGCGAATCCATCAGTCTCATCGGATGGACCATCCTAATTGCTGCTTCATCTCTGCAGAAAACAGCATTACCAGTAACTCCAAATCTCTCCAATTAATGATCTGTCCATGACAGCAGAAGTACAGAGAGTTTCTTCATACCCAGATTGCTATCATCCTGCCCATCACAGAAGATTAGGTCCAGAGGGTGTCCTGCAGCATAGGTAAAGGTAAGGGTTCCCCTTGACATTTTAGTCAGTCGTGTTCCAAGGGGTGGTGCTCATCCCGTTTTCAAGCCGTAGAGCCAGCGCTTGTCAGCGAAGACAGTTTCCATTGTCACGTGGCCAGCGTGACTAGGGAACGCCATTTTACCTTCCCACCGAGGTGGTACCTATTTATCTACTCGCATTTGCATGCTTTTGAACTGCTACATTGGCGAGGAGCTGGGACAAAGCGACGGGAGCTCACTCCGTCACGTGGATTCGATCTTACGACTGCTGGTCTTCTGACCCTGCAGCACACAAAGGCTTCTGCGGTTTAGCCCACAGCGCCATCACATCCCTGCCCTGCTGCATATGCGCAGCCAAATACCACTTGGAACAAACCCATGGTCGTCATGGAAGACATGATTTTCCATGTTGCTCCTAAAAAGTTGGCCATTGGACATTGAGGTCCCTCCATACTATAAGCCTAGAGGACTCCAGCATCAGCTGCAATACCAACTCCTTCACCTTGGGAAGCGAGGCTGTTCAGCAGCGAGGGCAGGCAGAAAACCCCTGAGCTGTCCAGCCAGGAAGTCCTCTCACACTCTTGTCATTCCCTTTCGCTTCATATCTCAGTAACATTTTCAGGTGGCTCTTTACTGATGTTCATTAGTGTCGTTGTTGTTGTTTAGTCGTTTAGTCATGTCCGACTCTTCGTGACCCCATGGACCAGAGCACGCCAGGCCCTCCTATCTTCCACTGCCTCCCGTAGTTGTGTCAATTTCATGTTGGTTGCTTTGCAGACACTGTCCAGCCATCTCATCCTCTGTCGTCCCCTTCTCCTCTTGCCTTCACATTTTCCCAGCATCAGGGTCTTTTCCAGGGAGTCTTCTCTTCTCATGAGATGGCCAAAGTACTGGAGCCTCAGCTTCAGCATCTGTCCTTCCAGGGAGCACTTAGGGTTGATTTCCTTTAGAATTGATAGGTTTGTTCTCCTTGCAGTCCAGGGGACTCTCAAGAGCCTCCTCCAGCACCACAATTCAAAGGCATAAATTCTTCGGTGGTCTGCTTTCTTTATGGTCCAGCTCTCACATCCATATATCACAACAGGAAGAACCATAGCTTTGACTATTCGGACTTTCGTTGGCAAGGTGATGTCTGCTTTTTAAGATGCTGTCAAGGTTTGTCATCGCTTTCCTCCCCAGAAGCAGGCGTCTCTTAATTTCGTGACTGCTGTCTCCATCTGCAGTGATTATGGAGCCCAAGAAAGTAAAAAAAATTAACTCAAGCCCCTTCGCCACAACAAGGCAGCAATCCATGAAGGGGTCATTAGTGTAAGATACTATTATTGTTGCTGAAGTTATCATTCTTGTTGACAATATTATCACCCCTATTATTGTTGTTCCTAATTTTGCTCTTCCTATTCTGCATTAAAACAGCGAAAGTCGCTCACAGCATCAGCACGGCTTTGCATTAACTTCTATCTCTAATGTGTATTAAACTTGGTTCAATAATGCATCAAAGCTGCAACCACCCGATGCCTGACACTTACATGATAAGAAGTGAAATGGGCTCTTCTCCAAAATTTGTAATAAAAATTGGCATCACCACTAGCATCCTCTCTAAAGATATCAGAGACCAACTGGCCATGAAACACAAATGATGATATATAAATGTAGATTGACATAAAGCTAAGGATATGGATCCATTTGGGTAGTGAAGGGAAGAACTTTGCTGACAGATTTAGGGCAAAACAGACCAAACAAAGAGGAGTGTGCCTGCTGGCAAATCTTTTGTCCTTCCTTCCCTTTTTCACTTCAACCCCAATATATTGCACTCCCTACCCCCAGATAAAGCTGCCCTACCATTTCCAGGGTCAGAAGACCAGCAGTCGTAAGATCGAATCCACGCGACGGAGTGAGCACCCATCGCTTGTCCCAGCTCCCGCCAACCTAGCGGTTCGAAAGCGTGCAAATGCGAGTAGATAAATAGGGACCACCTCGGTGGGAAGGTAACAGCGTTCCGTGTCTAAATCACACTGGCCATGTGACCACAGAAAGATTGTCTTCGGACAAACGCTGGCTCTATGGCTTGAAGAGCGGGATGAGCGCCGCCCCCTAGAGTCGAACACGACTGGACAAAAATTGTCAAGGGGAACCTTTACCTTTTACCTTTATATTCTGAGAATGCGTGATTCAGAATTCTTACTGAAGGAAGTTTGAACTGGGCAGAGCCAAGACGAGAAACCTCTGAAGAATTTTAGATTCACCTATTTGTATTAGGGGAAATATGCAATACAGTGTCATAAAACTAACTAAAACACTTTTGCACCAGCAATTATATTTAATAATAATAATTTTAGAACTGCAAAGCTGGAAGGGACCCTATGGATTATTTAATGGGATTTTAATGGAGGACTCAGCCTATTTTTAGCATGTGTTTTAAATCTATTTTTATTTGTTTTAACTAGTGTTGTTTTTAATTTTGTTTAAATTTAATCAGATTACAATACTGATGTCTGCATTTATTGTCATTTTAAACATGTGCATTTTTTAAAAAAAGTTCTACACTGCATTGAGTCCCATGATGGGGAGAAATGGATGATAAAATTAAACAAATTAAAAATCAATAAAATATGTAAATAATTAAAAGTTAGTTTTGTTGTGTGCACTTACAGCTTGCTGAGATCAAGACAGTCTTGGTCACATAATGAAACAACAGACAAATGGAGGGGCAAGCTCAGAAGGGAGGAAATTTTTGAGTTTAAGAGACCAAACTCACTTCTATCCCTTCTCCTTTGAATTCAATGAAATTGCACCAGGACTGTGGGCCATATGTAGACTTCATGCACTGTAGGTATGTGTTGCCAAAAATCAAAGGAGCTTCACAGGCTGCCAGTGCATATTATTCAACTTTCATTAATTTGAGAAAGAACAAGCCAATGGATTTAATTTACATTCTTGATGGAACTGACTGCCGACCATCTGTTTTCCATCCTTAAGAACTGATAGGCCAACGTTGTACAAGAACATTTTGTTCGGAAAAGAAACCTGGAAAGCACTAATATTTGGGTACCGCCAATCTTGGTGGCTCTTTTAGCAACAAGGGGGTGATTGAAGTGCAGGTGGCTTGCACCACTTTTGTTTCCTGTGCTGATGGTTGAATTAGATATTCCTCCCATGTTAGACATGATTGAAAGGTTTTGCTTGATGAACTGCCGCTGTGCTCCAGGGCCCATATGGCTGCTTCTGGAGTGTGTAAAGGTCATTGCTTCTGTTAATACAACGATTGCAAATAGCTCTCTGCCATATGACTATGTTCCTCCTTACTCAAATTGGCAGCTTTCTCTTTGACAATCTGGAATATTGTTTCACAGTGTGGGTGGTTTGATGTAGGTGTGAATTGCAACCTGATTCACCAAGGATCTGTTCAAATGAATGGATTGACTAGTGGTGGAATAACTGAGGCACCAGGCTGCCACTTAAAGAGAAAAAAAAGCTAACTCAAAAACTCAATGTCTTCAAAGGTATGTGAATAATATATTTACCATGGTCTACCTGAAATGCACAATGTGAATATCCCAACAATGAAAAACATAGTTTTGATTCAAAAAGAGAAAAATAAAAATCATCCATATGGAACTACTACTGTGTTTACATTTGGGCATATACAGGTATTCTGAGAGCCTGCAAACAGACATGGAAAATTCTGTAAAAGTATGGACTGATATTGTAAAATGGTACCTTTCTTGAGACAGAAAACATTGGCCGGTGGTTGAGTGTTAGAGTTGCAGAGAACCAAGCTGACACAACATTCCTAGAGAACATTGCCTGTTTCAAGAGCTGAAAGAAAAAATCTTGAAGGTCAGGTCAAGATGAATTTCAGGGAATGTGGAAGTTCTGTCATGTCCGTTTACACACACTTCCTCCTTTTGTTACTTTCAAATCTTTTCTGGAGAAGAGATGGGCACAAACTGCCGAACTTGCCAATTGCGCCTTTTCATTCATTTTGCCAAACAGGTGTTTGGCGCTTTCCAGCCCACTCAAAGGTAGTGCTGGTGGTTTCCCTGCCCTGTCTCCTCCAGGTGCTGCCTCTGAGCGGGTGCCCACCAGAGGAGGTAGGGCTGGAAAGCGTCAAACACCTGTTCGGCTGAAAAAGAAACCAGCACAAACTGCTGGTTGGCAGTTCACGCCTGTCTCTATTCTGGATCAAGTCCATGATGAGTTTTTTTGTTTGTTTGTTATTGTTGCATGTATTTAAGATTTTTTTTTTTAAAAAAAAATCTGTTATATATTTTGTCCTGATGACTCAGGGGCAAATTGACATGGGCCACCATAGTTTTTACAACTTTGTGCACATTTTAGAAATGCATGCAATGTATCTGTGAGCATTGTGAATACCCTTTGACTCACCTTTCTTCCATGGTGCAGATCAAAATCCCAGACACGTACAAATTTCTCATCACACTTTGTTTCTAGATCCAGATTAAGTAATACTTTTAAAAAGACTCAAGTAAAAGAACTTTTTTTAAAAAAAATCATCAGATGAATTTTCTCACACATTCCCATTTCATTTGAAATGCACATGCTTTTCACTGATGTAACCCCTCTTGCTTCACCTGGAAGTAGGTCTGGACAAATGATTCCGAAATTTTGCCACAGATGGCAAATTAAGAGGTTTCAAGTTCATTGGCATGCTTTTTAGAAGGCCTAGTGTCATTTTTTTAAAAAAGGTCTCTCAGGCACCTTTTTGGGACAATATTATCACAGAGCTCTAAAACTCTAAAACCACTGCTGGGAACACCATCGGTGATGATAAAGGGAGGGGTGTGTGTGTGTGTGTGTGTGTGTGTGTGTGTGTGTGTGTTGTGTTGTGTTGTGTTGTGTTGTGTTTCAAAGAGAAAAGGAAATCAAGACAAGAAACGTTGCAGCCCTGTACATGCTTACCTGGGAGCAGGTCCAACAAGACTTCACGAGGCTTCCTCCTGTGAAGGCATATAAAAGAGTGGACCATAGGAACATTTAAAAGGGAAGCCAGACAAGGAAACTGAGATTTTTATGAAGTAACAGCACAAGATGAACAAGGCTTTAAAGGACAAAGTGAAACTCAAACCTGAAGCAGCAACAAATGTCATACTACATTTCCCCCAAAATAAGGCAGGGTCTTATATTAATTTTTGCTCAAAAAAAAAATCATCAGGGGATGTTTTATTTTTTTCATGGAAAACAATTTATATCCATTCTAATACAGTCATCATCTTCCGGTTGCTGCACAAGGGTGGAGGGCAGGTTTTCACTTAACTGGGGCTTATTTTGGAGGTAGGACTTATATCACAAGCATCCTGAAAAATCCTACTAGGGCTTATTTTCAGGTTAGGTCTCTTTTTTTCGGGGAAACAGGATACATACCCCTGAGCACATTTTCTGCCGCAAACATCTAAGCAGTGACTTTAGATGGCGGCAGACGACAGCTTGCTCAGGGGCAGACTGTTGAATTATCTTACTGGCAGCGCCCAGTTCTCTAGCTTTAATTAATGGCATATGTTGTGTCTTGGCCCACATCCTTTTGCTCCTGGAGCCACACAGCTTGAATCTGAGCTACTACCAACACGCTGGGCTAAATATTCACCAACCTGAGTGCTCTACTGTTCCCTCAGCCACATCATCTCTTAATGTATGCCTGCCATAGTTTGAAGCCATAAACTAAAACAACCCAAATAGTGTTGCCACCTTCACCCATCGCAACCAAGCTCAATCCCTTAGGATGCTCATTAGGTTCTGGTAACTATGGCAATCAGCATACCCAGTCTGACCTAATTAAAACTAATTAGCTTATCCCCTGTATTTCCAAACTGCTCTCTAGTGAGACTTTTGTTTCACTTTTAAGATTTTCTTTTTAAAGCAGAAGTTATCTAAAGTGCATCTTTTAATGAATTGTCCTCACCAGAGAAGCAGCAGCAGCAGGTTAATACTGTCAAGCTTATACCTTAAAAGAATCAGGGCAATACAGTGGTGCCTTGATGACGATAATCCGTTCTGTTGAAATCGCTGTTAAGCGAAATCATCGTCAAGCAAATTAAAAAAACCAATTGAAATGCATTGAAAACCGTTCAATGAGTTCCAATGGGCTAAATACCTGCTCGTTTTGTGAAGATCCTCCATATGGCGGCCATTTTCCGGTGCCTGTAAAGCGAGGAATCCGTCCTAAAGCACAGTGGGGAGCCATTTTGCACAGCAGGCAGCCATTTTAGAGCTGCCAATCAGCTGTTTTAGAATCATCGTCTAGCAAAAAATCGGTTACCGAAGCAGGGAACTGATCATCGTCAAGCGAATTTTCCCTATCTAAACATCGTAAAGTGGATTCGTTTAACGAGGTAATCGCTAAGCGAGGCACCACTGTACTAGGGATATTTAGTGAATCCATTTTCAGTCTGAAGTTCAACAGGATCTTCTCAAACCCACATACCCTGGATTATCTACTGGGAATCTCACACTGATAGACGGCTGGAGGTTCATGAAAACAATGTTCACATTTCAAATGTGTCCAAAACAGTCCTTGATTCAATATGTTTTAATCAAAGGGTAACAAGTTTATGTAATGCTTACAATTTAAAACAAGATTTGCACTGAAAAAGGGTTTTGGAATTCTCTGAAAAGAATTATGAGTTGGGACTCACAATTCTGAGTTTTTCAGATTTCTCCAACAGTTTTAAAGAGCAGGGATTCACAATTTATACAGATTGCAGCTGAGTTTCATTCTTCTCCCTAGCCCACCCTCTCAAGGATTTGGTAGATGAGAGGGCTTTGTTGTTGTTGTTGCATTGCACCTCTTTATTTTTCTGCAGAGGCTGCTGATTCCACCAAGAGGATTCTACCATGAAAAACATGACAATTCACATGTACTCACGGGGCCTCCAATAACTCAGGCAAGGACAAGAATTCTGAATCTCACGGATGAGAATTTCATCAAAATGTTCTCCTTTGAAATTCGCTTCAAAAGGCATTTATTTTCTGTCAAATTGAATGCAAATGCCTCTTAAAAATCTAGGGGAAATTCCTTGCAACACTATTTGCACATCATGCAAAAATTTGGAAAGGAAGCAAAAAAAGGGACGGATCTTGTTCACAAACAAGAAAACATGGTAAAACTGGATGTAGATTTTTAAAAGGTAGTGGAGAAGCCTGGCCCTATACATGCCTGCTATCCATTCTTTTTTCTGTTCTAGAAGCAGCTAAGAACATGTGCCAATATTGAAACTAGTTAATTTTGTCCCAAAGGAAGAAGACAATGCAAAAGCATTTTTTTCAAACTGTTGCAATATTGAAAGAGCCACCCCACCTACCAGGTCACCACATATCATGTAGGCTCACTTGCTATAAATTTACTCTCTCTGTGTTGCAGAGTCCTACAATACTCATTGCAAAGCCTTAAACAGTTCTTGTTTAATCTCATTTGAATTGAGTTACTGTGTGCCTTAGCTCAGTGGTCCTGAACCTTGGGCCTCCCGATGTTCTTGGACTTCAACACCCAGAAATCCTGGCCAGCAGAGGTGGCGAAGGCTTTTCGGAGTTGTAGTCCAACAACATATGGAGGCCAAGGTTGGGGACCACTGCTTTAGCTGATACGTTGGAAATCAGTTTAACTACTGTACATCCCTTGGTCATTTCTCACTCACTGATGTTTCTTCTATCTCACATATACATACAAAGCAACTGAAGTGTTCATATGGCTATTGCAAGCTAAGCAGGAACACTTTAAATAGTTAATAATTTCCATTTTCTTTTTCAACAATGAACATCAATTTTTTTTATTTCTTTTATTTCTTTGGCTTCCATTCTTGCAATGACAGTATTTCTAAATAACGCAGAATTTTGAAAAAAGAAAAAAGAAAGATTCGTTTTTCTTGCTCCTTTGCATTTTATTTGTTATCTGGCCTCTTCATACCATATCATTTACAAACTGATACCTTCAACAATGCATTGTTTTCTAAAATGGTTTCATTATACCGATATTTCTCTTACCTAGTGTTCTTGAAGCACCCTTTCCCCAATGGTCACTTGCACGTCACCAAAGGTTGAGGACAAGGGAGGACATTGGTTTAAATAGCATTGCCAATGGCACTAACCAGAAAAAGGTACAGTCAGTAAGACCGGCGCATCCAAATATGTATGCATACACATTAGGAGCCAAAACTCCAGATAGCCCAGCGAGGACTAAGCAAGCTCAGTAAGCACTGTTGTGTGACTCTTGAGGAGAAGGATTGGAATAGGGGGAGTGAGAGAGAGGCAAGGAGTATTCTGTCGTGGTTGGTTGGTTGACACCTTATAAGAGAACCTGATGGTAGCTTTCCCAAATCTCATCCAGGACTCTTTCCCAGGCCTACATGGAGATACAGCAGCACGAAACTGGGACCTGCATGCAAAAAACGAGATATACTACAGTGCCATTGTCCTCAATGCACAGCAAAAACAAGAAAAGTAGGCGCCAAGAGAAGGAGCACCAGCATAGGGTTTCTTTTTGATGCAAGTATGCGACCTGGCAGTTCGAAAGCATGTAAATGTGGGTAGATAAATAGGTACCACCATGGTGGGAAGGTAACAGCATTCCGTGTCTAGTCATGCTAGCCACGTGACCATGGAAATGGTCTTCGGACAAAAACTCTCGCTCTACGGCTTGGAAACGGGGATGAGCACCGCGCCCTAGAGTCGGACACGACTGGACTCAATGTCAAGGGCAACCTTTACCTTTACCCTTTATGCTTTGCTTACTGAAGAGGGGCCATTCCATATCTTTTTGCCTTTCATAGGCAACATTGTTTTCCATGAATGACAGATTCAGCAGGCTTGAGATAAACTGTCCCATGCATGGCATGCGTTAAGTGTCATTTCTGTGGATTTTATATTATTATTTTTACTCTCGCCCTTTAGCATCATCTGTCTTGTCTCTTGTTTTTGCTCAAGTACTACAAAATGATCTTTCTCTCTTGTGCTAACCTTTGCAGGCCATTATCCTGTCCCAGAGGAAACTTGGTGTCTCATGTTTCTCTCTGGAATTCTACAGTGCTTCTAACCTTCTGGCTCACTTCTAGAAAGCAATGCACTCTGGCAGCCTCGCTCTGCCTCTTATCTCTCCAATCCATACAAAGGTGTCAGTATGTCCTAGGGACCCATTAATCAACAGACCTATTCTGACATCAGCTCCTTAGAATCCTTCTGTAAACTCTTAATACATCTGGAGGGAGGTAGAGAAGCTTTCCGATGGGCAAGATAACTTCTCATAGATCAACTCACCTGACTGATGACTCGATTGAGAATTAAACATTTATATCTCAGAAGCACAAAACTGAAACATGCAATCGCCATTTACATGGGAGTAGCCATAACTTTATTGGCCACAGTAAGTCTGAATAGTAGATAGCAGTTATCATGCTGTGGACTCAACCTCAGGGAATTCAATTGCATTACAGTCTTCAAAGACCAAAGTTAAAACAAATGAGGAAGATTGAAAGATGGAAAATTAAAACAAGGACAGACATCATCCCTTTTTGTGTGTGAATAATCATACTCCAAATACACACACACAGACACACACAGAGAGAGACAGAGAGAGAGACAGAGAGATGCATGCATGCATGCAGTACACTTTATTAACATTTATTAACATTTATAAATTTGCTTGCATGCATACATATTTCATTATATGCAAACACAGGCAAACTAGTGCTCCTTTTGCTCCTCCCTCACTATTTTGAGTTGCCTAAATAGTGTTCTTGCTCCATTTTGGAAGAATGCACATTTTTAAATGTTTTTTAAAATACAAACATGTGGAGAAATGAAACTTGGAATCTATTTTCTTTCATGGCACAGATCACTACTTGATAAAAGAAGAAGAGTAGGGCAATCAGTGTGTGAAAGAAAGAGAAATTAAATTAGAAAAAAATAAAACTAGAGCAGAATGAGATGGAGAATGGGTTTGCCTCTGCATAATGGCAGAGGGAGAATGGCATTTTTAATGTTCTCTTGCATTATGCACATACATGCACATATGCAGTGATAGTCCTGGCACTGAGATATATAGCCGCACTCAGAGTCCCTGGGTGCTCATGGCCAGAAGGAGGTCATGAACAGAGTCATGAATGAGTAAAGACAGGCATTTTGTATGGGCTTTTCCAGGATACCAGGATTGCTTTTCCACTGCCCTTATAGGGCAAATGGCATGGATGTCAAAGAAATATTTGCATTGAGTTACAACACCTGTGGAATTTCTGTGTTCCTCCCCGAATCTAGGAGGCTATGCCTGCAACAGCTGCAAGATAGTTGTCTTCTGGGAGGGAAGGAATAGCAGCTTGATACCCGGCCTTCCATCCTTCAGCTCATCAGGGAAAATGAAGCAATTCTGGGTACAACTCTGCACACAATCCTGGAAGAGCAAGAGAGAAGGAATACCTGGAGAGAGGAGGAGGAGAGGACATAGTACAGGAGGCAAGTTCTTGAAGGAATGGGACTCAAAGAAGCAGGATAATCAGAAAGCATGCTATGTCTTTGGAGCCACAGAACTGCTATCATGCCATCCACGTGGACAGCAATTCTGAGGTTCGGGAGCAGAGCCACAAGAACCAGGACCTCCACAAAGACAACATTTCTGAGATACTTGAAAAAGAGCAGCAGTCCAAGGCCTCTCCACTGACAGGATTCTTGATCTGCAAGAACAGGAAAATAATAGAGCATGGAAGATATGATGGACAAAAACATGTGTGCCACTTCCCGGAAAAAGAAAATATTATGGAGGTAGCAGGCATCTCTTTACTGAGAGGGACAGAGATAGACATTTGTGGATTTAACAGAACACCTTGGGAGGCATGCTGTCTCCCAAAGGTCAAGGACGTGACAAGAAACTTGACCAGCATAATCAAGAACACTAGCTTCATCCCATCGTTCTCATCCACAAGGGAACAAATGATACTGCCTGATATGGTCTTTAATGCATTACAGCTGACTACAAGTATCTCAATAGAAGGAGGAAAACTTTTTCTTTACTTGTTTTATGACAATTACTCCTTACTATTGAAGGCCATAGCACAGCAAAAGACAAACATGCTGGGCATGGAGAACTGGGTCCACATACGGTGTTGTAAGGAAAAGTTTGGCTTTTTGGACCATGGCCTGTGGCTTCCTACAGAAGGGCTACTGGTCCCTTACAGCCGCTGGGAAGAGTATGTTTGCTAGGAGACTTGTCAATTGGGTTAGGAGGGCTTTAAACAGGATTTATTTGGAAAGGAAGATGACCCAGAGGCAGAGGTGTCAGTGATGTACCAAAAACTGGGATAGGAATTCAACAACCCTCAAATAAAGGGGATAGACAAGAAGGAAGCAGCTATAAGGAACGAACCATGGTTTCTTATGTTTGTATACCAATGCACAGAGCCTTAGTTATATCCTGTTTGGATTAATGTAATGCGCTCTATGTGGGGCTGCCTTTGAAGACGGTTCAGAAACTTCAGCTAGTGCAAAACTCTTCAGCCAGACTACTGACCGGGATCAGCTACAGGGAGCATATAATGCACCTGTTACAAGAACTACACTGTCTACCAATCCATTTCTGGGCCCAATTCAAAGTGCTGGTCATTACCTATAAAGCCTTATACAGCTTGGGTTCAGGCTACCTGAAGGACCATATCTCCCTATATGTGCCTTCTTGGTGATTAAGATCACCAGAGGAGGCCCTCCTCTTGGTCCCATTTGCCAGCCCAAGCCCAGCTGATGGTGACACGGGGGAGGGCCTTCTCTGTGGCAGCTCCCAGGCTATGGAACGCTCTCCCCCGGGAGATCAGGCTGGCCCCTTCCCAGTTATCCTTCCGAAAAAAGCTAAAGACCCATCTCTCCAGGCAAGGCTTTTAACACTTACAACTGAATCCCTAACCCGATTTTAGCAGATAATTTTAATCTTGTCCATGTTTCCCCATTTTAATCTTTTAATTTTATTTTAAATCATATATTGTTTAATTCGTCTTTTAATATTTAACTTACTGTGTTTTTAATTGTGTGAATTTTAACGCTGTGAACCACCTTGGGTGTCTTTGTTGGGAGAAATGCAGCGTACAAATAAAACTAATAATAATAAAAATAATTTTAAAAGGAGTGATACAGTAGTATAGGGAGACTCCAACTATACTGGTATCTTTAGGAGGTGGAACTCCGCCAAGAATGTAAGGGCCAACAAATTTCTCAGCTGCCTTGCTGACAATATCATCATCCAAAAAGTAGAGGAAGTAACAAGGGAATCAGCTCTCCTGATCCTCACCAACAAAGAGGAATTGGTGAATGAGATGGAAATTGTGGGAACTTTGAGTGGGAATGAGCATGGTGTATCAGAATTTGTTATAATGGGGAAAAAAGGAAGCTGAGACTAGTATAATACACATTCTAAACTCCAGGAAAGTTTATTTCAGTAAGCTCAAAGAAATACTGGATGAAATCCTATGGTCAGAAATAGTCAAAGAAAAGGGGAGTCCATGATGGCTAAGACTTCTTAAGAGATGTGCAAAAGCAAAATCACATCAATTCTAATGATGAAGAAATGTGGGAGGCATTCAAAGAAACCAGGTGGCAGCATAAAGAGCTAGCAGACAAGCTACCATTTAAAAAGGACATACTCGTATATAGGAAGTGAAAGGAGGGGCAAATCACCTAGGAAATGTATAAAGAAGAATCCAAGATTTGAAAAGGGAAGGTTATGAAAGCTAAACCTCAAAATCAGCACAGCCTTGCAAGAGAGGTTAAAAAAATAACAAAAAGGGTTTTTTTTTTCAGCCATGCTCAAAGCAAAAGCAAGAACAAGGAAATGGAAAGTCCAATGCACGGTCAGGATGGAAAAAAATTCAGAGGCTGCAGAGAGAAGGCAGAAACTCCTACTTTGTCTCCATTTTCTCACAAAAAGAGAATAGCACTTAACCTGGTGCAAGCAGAATAGAGGAGGAAATTCGAGGGCTACAACCCAAGACAGAAGAAAATATGATATGGAAGCACTTAGCGACGTTAAATTTATTTAAGAGTCAGATGAATTCCATCCAAAGGTACCAAGCGAATTTGTGGATTTAATCGCAGAACTTCTGTCTATAATCTTCAAGAGCTTTTGGAGAAATGGTGAGGTTGCTGAAGACTTGAGGCAAAGAAAGGTTGTCCCCATCTTTTTTAAAAAAAGGAGAAAACAAGATTGGGACAAGTACCAACCAGTTAGCTTGACATCAACACCAGGAAACTCTCTAGAACAGACCAGCAAATGCTTAGAAAAGGACATTGTGATTTCTAAAACACAGCATAATTTTCTCAAAAAAACAAGGCATGCCAGAAAAATATTCCCCATCCCTGCATTCTATCTCTCTCGACAGAGTCAAAATTTTGGTAGAGAAGGGATGTAGTATATCATGATTTCAGATAGGCTTTTGACAATGTCCCTCATGATATCTGTTTGGCCAAGATGGCAAAATGTGGTCTAGATCTCTGGTTCTTAACCTTGGGTTACTCAGGAGTTTTGGACTGCAACTCCCAGAAGCCTTCACCACCAGCTGTCCTGACTGGGGTTTCTGGGAGATGCAGTTCAAAAGCATCCAAGTAACAAAGGTTAAGAACCACTGGTCTAGATGATGCTATGGTTATATAGATGGCTTACAGTTCTCACCCAAAGAATGTTCAACAATGGCTCATCATCATTCTGAAATGGAGTAACAAGTGAGGCACCTCCTGTTTCTGACCTAAACCCAGTATTGTTCAATATCTTCATAAATGACCTGGATGAGAGCATGAAGAGGATGTTCATTAAATTTGCAGGCGACACTAAACTTAGAGGAGGAACTAATACATCAGAAGACAGAAACGGGATACAAAATGGCCTTAAAAGGTCAGAGAACCAGGCCAATACTAACAAAATGAGTTTCAATAATGAAAAATATGAAGTGCTGCACTTAGGAAAAAAATAAGTTATAAGTAAAATATAAGTAAAAGCTGGCTTGGAAGTAGTACATGTGAAAAGGATCTAGGTAGATCACAAACTGAACATGAGCCAACAGTGTGATGCAGCAGCAAAGAATGTCCAAGCGTGATAGTACCACTCCATTCTGCTTTAGTTGGATCTCACCTAGAGTACTGTGCCCAGTTCTAGGCACTACAGTTATAAAAAGATATTAAGAAGCTGAAACATGACATCTATTCAGAGGCCAATTCTGCTGAATATGGCCCTTCCAAGAAATTTCTGCCTTGTGTTGCTGATAATTTTCTCCTACAAAATATGGAGGAAGAAACTAGAGGAGTAGCTATCCTTGACTTGATTCTAATCAATAGAGATGACTTGGTATAAGAAGTGGCAGTAGGGGGAACCACTTTTATTTCTTGATTTCAAAGAAAACAAAAGCAGAGTGGACCTGTTCAGGCATGCTGGATTTTAGAAAAGCCAATTTTAATAAACTAAGAAAAATGATAAGTAGGGGTCCATGACAAGAGGTCCTAACAAGAAAGATGTCCAAGTTGGGTAGAAGTTTTTAAGAAAGAAATTCTAAGTGAAAAACTACAAACAATTCCAACAAGAAAAAAGTGGAAGATAGCAAAAAAGATCAATGTGACTTCACAGAAAGCACAGAGAAAACCTGAAAACAAGATGAACACATAAAGGAAGTGGAAGGAAGGCCAGGCTGCAAAGGAAGAGTACAGAGGAGTAGTAATGCACTCCAGGAATGGCGAAAGCTGAGAATGAGCTGTGGTAAGCAAGAGATGCTAAAAGCAACAAAAAAGCATTATTTGGGTATGTGCATAGCAAAAAGAGAGAGAGAAAGTGGCTCAGCTACTTAGTAGAGAAGGAAAAATGACAAAATATGACAAAGAAAAGGTAGACATGCTCAATTCCTTCTTCAGCTCATTTCCCCTCTCAAAAGACAAAAAGGAGGAACCTGGGAACTTTGGACTGGTCAGCTTGACATCAATCCCAGAGAAACCTCTGGAGCAGTTTATAAAGCAGTCACTTGGCAAGAACTTTGAAAACAAAAGAGTAATAACTTGAAGCCGACACAGATTTGTCAAGGACAAATCCTGCCAGACTAATCTGATCTCATTTTTTTTCATTGAGTAACCTCCCTGGTAGATGGTGGAAATGCTTTAAACATAATATATTTTGACTTCAGCAAAGCCTTTGACAATGTACCCCATGATATTCTGCTTAGGAATGTGTGAGTTGGATAGAATAACTGTCAGGTAGATGCACAGTTGGTTACAGAATCATACCCAGAGTGCACTTATTCATGGCTTCTTCTCAAACTGGGAGGAGGGAACAAGCAGGGCCTGGTGTTCTTCAACATTTTTCTTAATGACTTGGATGAGGGAATGCTTATCAAATTTGTGAATGACAGACAGTTGGGTGGAATAGCTAATTACCCTTGGAAAAAAATGGAATAAAAAGGTACTTCATAGGCTGAGGCACTGGCCTGAAAACAACAGAATGAAATTGAACAGTGAGAAGTGCAAAGTTCTACACCTGAGGGAAACAAATAAACAAACAAAGGCTCAGTTAGAAGTATCTTGGAATTGTTGTATATCATAAACTAAATATGAACCAATGGTGCAATGCAGCTGCAAAAAAGGCAAATATATTTTAGGTTGCATTAATCAAAGTATAATCTACAAATCCTGTGAAGCATTAGTTCCCCTGTATTTGGCACTGCTTAGGCTTCATCTTGAGTACTGTGTCCCATTCTGGACACCACACTTTAAGAACGATGCCAGCAGACTGGAAGAAGTTCAGAGAAGGGCAACAAGGATCATCAAAGGACTGAAAACCAAGTCATATGGGGAAATATCGAAAGAACTGGGCATGTTTAGTCTTGGGAAAAGAAGACTGAGGGGAGATCTGATAGCAATGTTCAAATACTTGAAAGGCTGTAATGCAGAGAAAGGGCAGGATACGTATGTTCTCCATCATCCCCGAGTGCAAGACATGCCACAAGTTACAAGAAGTCAGCTTTTGGTTGAGTATCAGGAAAAACCTCCTAAGTGTTACAGCAGTATGGCAGTGAAACTAATGACCTTGAGTGGTGGTGAGTGCTCTGGAGTTATTCAAGAGAAATTTAGACAACTACCTGGCAGATATCCTTTGATTTGGATTCCTGCATTAAACAGGCGGTTGGCCTCAATGGTCTTACAATCCCCTTCCAACTCATTTTTCCAAGATTCTGTGTCCAAAGGAGTGCAATCGGAAAAGTAGGAGGTTTGAAAGCCAAGTCCTGTGAGGGATGGTTGCAGGAACTCAGCATGTTTATCATGGAGAAGAAAAGGACAAGAGGCAATATGATAGTAATTTTCAACTACTTAACATGTAAGATGGACCATTCTTGGACTTCTTTGCAGCTCAGGTTCATAGAACCAGAGGTTATGGATCCAGGTTACAAGAAAGGTGATTTTAACTAAACATTAGGAAGAACCTCCTAACAGTTTGAGCCACTTGACAAAAGAATCAGCTATCTCTTCTTCTTCACCAAAGATTGTTAAGCAGATCTTGGAAGGCTGCCTATCAGGGATGCTTGAAGAGGTGGCTGTCCTACGATAACAGAGAACTGAATTCAACCTTGCAGAGTAGACACTTTCAGCTCCACAATTTACTGAGTCTATGATTCTTTCCTGTGTAAGGCAACACACTGTTCTGATCATCCTCATTATCTCAGGGCAAGGAGTAAACTTCACTGATATCTATTTTTCACAAATTCATTACAGTGGTGCCCCACATGACAATGATAATCCTTTCCTTAGAAATTGCTGTTTAGCAAAAACATTGTCTTGCAAAATCCGTTTCCCCATTGGAATGCATTGAAACCCATTTAATGCGTTCCAACGGTCGTCGTCCAGCGAAGATCGCCCATAGAGAAGCCATTTTGCGAACCACCGATCAGCTGTTAAAATGGCTGCCCTGTAAAGCATCAGTCCCCAAAACACCCATTTTGTGAAGCAGAGATCAGTGGCAAAATCGTTGTCTTGTGAAAATCGGTTTGTGAAGCAGGGACCCAAACATCGTCTAGCGAAAATCACCCATTGGAATCACTGTTTTGCGAATCTCTATAGCGATTGCAAAACCTCATCGTCATGCAGATTCATCATTTTGCAAGGTCGTCATCTAGCGAGGTACCACTGTATTATCAGTGGAGCTTGTGCATACATGTGCACAGGCATGTACACACATACACATGCACACACACTCGGTGCAATACTGAAAAAAGCCTGTCCATCCAGGCACCCACTGATTGTAGTTTGAAGGGGTATCTTCTACCACATTATGCTTCTATGACCTCATTTGTTCCTAACAGACCTGTCAACCAAGGCAGTGCTGGATTTTGAGGCACAAACATGCATCTTGTGATAAATCCATACACTTCCTTTTCCCTGTCTTTTTTGACAAGTCGAAGAGGCTTGAAGGTTCCATGCCTTTAATTCTAAAACTTTTCAATAGTAGACAGAACACAATAAACACATAAGAATTAGTAGTCTTGGTGAGTCCAGTTATTCATATAATTTGGCAATGCCTTTTCCCTGCCGTTAATCCTTACCATCTGTAGTCAGCAGTATATCAACTCCCGAAGTGGAGATTGCACTTTTTGGCTATCATCTGCCGTCTATCTTCCATATGTATTCATTGAATCTCTTTTACCATGACAACATCCAGTGGCAGTGACAGTTGTAGCTAACCTCAGCGCTTTAGAAAATTGCATTTTTGGCAAGAATGTGTTGGAAGGGAGACATCAGCCAGAAACCCAACCCCTTGTTCAAACATTTTGCTCTCATGTACACATACTCAAATCTGTTTCCAGGAAACCATTTATATCGGACAAATAAATCAAGGTGCTCTTCCTGTCTGGAAGCTACTTTGAAAGAACTACATTATAAATCATATATATTTTCCTTCACATATTAGTAGTGATGTAGATCACTTTCTAGAAGGACTGCTAAGAAAGAAAAAAGAAAGAAAGATGGATGAATGAATGGGAGAGAGAGAGAGAGAGAGAGAGAGAGAGAGAGAGAGAGAGAGAGAGATCAAATTAAGGAAGACTTTACTTTCTTTTTCTTTTTTCTGTTCAACTGTATTGAAAGAACAACAACAACAACAACAAAATAACAATACAGGTCTTTCACCAGGAATTCATAATCTGCTATAGTACCTTTACAATGTTGTGATTTATATCACATTCCAAAACAAACAAATATTTCATATACTTGTTGGTTCCCAACCTCCTGCCACTGGAAATAAAATATAACCTAAGACTTTACTATTAGGATTTGAAATTAATTGCACATGGGAAATATAGATTTCCATGTGCAGTTGAGAAAGGATTTTGCAAACAAACAAACAACAAGAAAAGTGGTCTGGCAAAAGACTATAATGTGGATTATGCCGGTTTAGGCTATCTTATCTATTTACCCCTGCAATATCATTCAGCAAATCAGAAGACAAGAGGATTATGATATTCATATATATTGTAGGTAAAGTTTTATATTTTGCATTTTCACCAAGAGCAAATAACAAAATTAAAACAGTAGAATATAGCCGAAAACAGCATTAACTAGATTCAAGTTTTATTTTTAAAAGCTCCCTATTAAAAATGCGAAGGTGACTCCAAAAATATATACTGTATATCTTATTTCAAAAACCTAGACAATAAAGCAACCATACGCCACCATAGGAAAACAGGGGTATCAGAAAAACTGGTATTATAGAATCAGGGGGCCACAATAGAAAATTCGATTCCTAAAAGTTATCCAGTGCAGGTTGTTAGCTTGGTAAACTGTTTCTAGTTGGTTGCAGTGTCTGCTTTGATGCCATGTCCTATTTGCCTTATTTCTAGATCTGTTCTTTCTCTTGTTCAGCTTGACTACAAGTGCTGTAACAGAACTAATGTTTATTGATCAGCAAAAAAAATCTACTTGCCCTCTCCCACATACCATGCAAGATCTGAGAAGCATCTTATTCACCCATCAGCTCTGTTCAGCATTTTTTCTGCTCTCTTAATTGCATTGCTACTTTTTATTGTGCTCACATTCTCCGTCAGTATTTTATTTTATTTTCTAACATGGCATCTGCGCGTCTCCTCTATCAGTTTAAGTTTGCTAGTAACTATTCATTTGCATTTCTAGGCTTTTAAGAAAATGCTTATGATAGGGGGGAAAAAACTTTATGGAGCACCATTAAAGAAGAAAGAAATTGGTGCCAGGGGGGATTAACAGCGAGGATGAATTCATTAAGAAATCTGCCTGTTTGGGTTTCATGGAGAATGGCTTGTTAAATATGATATAATCAGCCCTATTTGAGAGCCCGTTCCTGAAGTCAAGGGTAAAATCACTCTGCACTGTCTGCCCCAGTGATTTTTGTGAGTTTGGGTCATGATGAGAAAAAATGACACTTGAAAATTGGCTTCATCTTTACAGAGTGGGTAAATTCTGTGATTTTCAGGGTAGCGGTCTTCACCTTATAAAGTATTCAAGGATTTGATTTTCTTTCATCTAATAAGATGTTGAGTGGACGGATAAAACCTTCAAGCTTCACTAAAACTTCAGGGTTACAGTAAGTGAAAGTAACATTTTTCAGTCTCACAGCCGCAGCTGAGGCATCCATGTTTCCCCCTAGGGATGAGAAAATATGCCAATTTTCCTTTCCCTTGTATTCACATTTTTATAGCTCAGGTTCTTTCTGACATGAATACATGATTAGTGAATTTTGGCAAATTCTTCAAGCAAAGAGCTGAAACATTTTTTTTAATTTGCACTGGCCAAATCCAAGAAATGCAGCTCTTACTAGCCTGGAGAAAGCAGTGTTTTCCCTGGTTTTCTTTGATGTGCCAAGGATGAGGAAGCCCTCAGTAATGGTGAGAAGATGGCCAACCACAACTACCTCCCAGCTGGCTTAATAAACAGGTATTCAAACCCAGACTTAAGGGCTAAAATATTGCAAATCCTAGGCCTAGTTTGACAAATGTAACTGTTTCGGTTTCAATTCAATTCAGGTTCACCTGATTTTTGTATTCTAAATGTTGAGAAAGTTGTAAAGTTTGAGGAATTTTCATGAAAGCAAACTGAAATAAATTTCTCCCTCATCTCTAATGTTCCCCCAAATAATAATGTTCTTGAGTTGGAAATGCAGTAGGATGAGAAAGCCAAGGCATGCAGGGTCAAATTACTGGTACCTTTTATGTCATCTGCATTCCATCAGCTGTCTCTATTCCTTTATCAGGATCCATCTCTCTTCACTGCAAGATGGAGATGAACACTGCTAGATCACTATGTTGAAATATATCAAAAAAGCCCCTTGCATTTTTGCTCTTTCTTTGCGGAATGACCATGAGATTCATCATGATGAACAGCTGTTAGTCCAGAAATTACCACAACAGAATAGTATTGCCATCGCTAGATGATACTACCCTAGTTTAAGGATTGTGACGATGGTCAATACTGTATGAAGCCACGGTAGGACATTTGTAATGGGTTTAAAAGATGGGAAACACATTTTTTTTTTGTCATATAGCTTTAACAACGCCATGAATTCACATAATGCACTTTATTCCCCACAGTTTACCAAGTTATCCATTTTATAAACAAATACACAACAGTTCACAGACATGATCTGGGAAGAAGACTCACTAAATTCTTCATTCTCATGGACTCAAGTGGCCTTGACACATTGAGAAGGAGTTTCAGTCTCGGTAAGATTCCTTGTCACCAGTGGGAAAAAGAAGCTCCTTCTGATGCTTGCTGAATTCCTTTCTGAGAAGGGAGCAATACCATGAGGTCTTCAGCTTTGATATTTCTCACAGGTGAGCCATATTTAAGTGTCTGTAGATGTCTGTCCATCAGGTGGGACTCCCAGATTGGAAAGTCTATAACTTGTCATTTTTTAAAAAACGAAAGAATGGCACAACCTTATCTTTTCCTTTCAAAGTCTCAGTCGTTCTCTCCAAGTCCTCTTTGGGAAGCAAAACACGCCCTTTCTGCCCTCCATGAAAAAGAAGATGCCGTACAGGGCAGAGACATTGCCCAGAAAATATTTTAGGGACCACAAATTAGAATGTCAACTTCCATTTACTGATAGGTTGACTTACAATCTCATCACTCGTTGCTCCATGGGCCCATATGCCTGTCAGATAGGGACAGGAGATGAGCCCCAGGACAGTCCAGAACTAATATCCTTCTGCTGACAGCTGGAGACCCTTAAGGCAGGCTTTTAACAATCATGACTGAGTCCCCAAATGGCTTCTTAAAGTCAGTTTTTAATGTTTACTTGCTTTTAATTATTCAATTGTATTTTATTTAGCATATAGTTTAATTGCTTTTAATCTTTGAATTATTGTGTTTCTAATTCTATTCCTTTTAATATTGTGAGCTGCTTTGAGTCCCCTTATCGGGAGAAAGGCGGCATATAAATAAAACAAATAAAATGAATGAATGGGACAAGAACCAATGGGTGGACACTCGTCAGAGGGAGATCCAACCTGGAAATAAAGAGGAATTTCTTGATGGTGAGAGCAATTAAGCAGTGGAACAGCTTGCCTCCCGATGTTGTGGGTGCCCCATTTTTCAAGAAAAATTGGACTGACGTCTGTCTGGGATGGTATGTGTTCTCTTGCCTTGGGCAGGGGGTTAGACTAGAAGACTAAGGTCTTCTAGTCCTGTCCAACCCTGCTATGATTCTATGGTTCTATGAATGAATGAATGAATGAATGAATGAATGAATGAATGAATGAATGAATGAATGAATGAATGAATGAATGAATGAATGAATCTTGCCAGTACATTATTACAGATCCAACAACAGCTGGCTGATAAGAAATGACAAGCATCATCAGTATGATGGATAATAACAGAATCTGAACCAAACCCATGTGGTAACAGCTACACTGGCCTGCAGAATAGCATCAGCATCTGGATCAAGCAAAGAAGAAATTACAGTCAGTGGCAGATTCTAGGAAGTGGAGAGCAGCAGCAAAGTTATGGAGGAGAGATCTATGAGGGCGGCCCCCACATCCTGCAGTAGCAGATTCCAGATGATTAAGTGGGCAGTATGTGAAGATCTGTTTATTTTCCTTTATCCAGAGACTGCTGCCAATCAATTTAAATGGATGACCCAACTTTTAACATTATGAGAGACATAATGAAATGTCTCTCTATTGCATCTTCTCCACTCCATTTTAGCAGTGATTCTAAAGTTCTTCAGTGATTTGATCTAATATCTCCCACTCTTATCTTATGTACTGATTGTCCAGTGAGAAACTGAGACCCTTTAACTGAAGATTCCAATGACCTTCTCCTGCTAAGTTAGAAGTTTCAATAAATAAATGCAGGATCTACCTGAAATCTAACAGGTAACATGATTTCATTGCCAGGCTGAGTTGAGACCCCTCCCCCCCCAGGTTTTATGGGATGTCTATTGAAAAAGAGAACATTATGAAACCATTACAATTCTTGGAGAATGCAGTATTTTGCTTAGAATTCTTTATAAATTATGTGCAATTTTGAAAAGGAAATATGCTTCATTCAGAATACCTTATTTCAGAAAATGATTTCACATGAATAAGCAAAAGGATCTGGCAATAAGTAGTGTTAAGTAGTGCTGGATTCAATCATACTCTTGGGATTCGGATCCAGATAATGAGAAATTGATAGCTTGGAGACTCTTAAAACAAAGTTGCTATTGTCAGACCATCTGGCTTTATAGACATTTTTCATGTCTTTTAAGCTCTTTAGAAGTTACTTCCCATAAGTTTTATACAATTGTTTGACCATACCTCTCTAAGTACCTCTAATAGCTGCCCAGAGTAGACTTCAGTCTAGATGGATGGGGTATAACTTTAATGAATGAATGAATGAATGAATGAATGAATGAATGAATGAATGAATGAATGAATGAATGAATAAACAAACAAACAAACAAACAAACAAACAAACAAACTACCTCTGTATCAAGAGCAATGGAGTTAAACTGGCACCATTGAGAAACTATTCCGATCGCCATGCTTCGGGCAGCCATTAGGGTCACACTTGGTCAAATAAATCACTTTTGTTGCAGAGGTGCTCTCCAAAGGGGTGACCGATGTCTGTCAGTGTCACAGTGCCTTCCTCACCCATATATCTTACATTTAGCATAATTGGTTTTGTGTCTCATCATTAAAATGTAAACACAGACTTCCACTATGGGATTTCTTCAGAGGTATGTTTCTTAACAATCAGACTTGCAAATTAAGTCTGTAGAAGGCAAAAGAGGTTAATCATGGGGAATATGTATTCTCTCTAGTTTGTTTGTTTATATGCCACCTGTCTCCCAAGGTGGTTCACAACAACTAAAAACATACAACAATAAAAAGTTTCAAATTTTGAAAGCATTTTTTAAATTAAAATATTTAAATTTTAAAAACAGCAATCTTTAGAAACTTATCACTTCAAAACCTGACTGAAAGGAAGGTTTTTGCCTGATTATGGAAGAACAAGGAGGGGTTCAATCTGGTTTCTCAGGGCATGCATTCCGAAGCATGGGGGCCACCACTGAAGAGGCCCTAGTATGACCCAACAATGTGCAGAAATAAAATAAGTAAATGTCTTAAGTTTCTGGTGTGCTTGTGAAAACATGGCTACTTTGTGAGTGTGTTTGTGCGAATATCTTTAAGACTTTCAATTTTTCAATTAAGCTTCAGTTTACAAAATGAATTGCTTACCATACTATAATTCTAAGATACAGAGGTGGTTAAAAAAATGCTGGGTCAGAATGTAAGGAAGTGATTAATTGTTTTATTGATTGCACACCTCTCTATTATATGGTTTAAATGGCTAAATAGAGGTGAATCATGGGGCAGGACAGACAAAACTATTTAAAATGATCTTTTTGGAGAGGGGTTGGAAGGGAGAGAAAGAACATGAAATTGCATATTATTATTATTAGTTTTATTATTTCATTACTGTAACTTATAGCTTGAAGAAAGAGGAGCTTGCCATGTTTTCCACAAATTTATTCCTAATTTGAAAGATGGAAACAATGTACCATATATATAGTATTCACAATCCTTCCTTGAAATACGGCCAAATCTTTTTCCAACTGTTCTCTCCAAAGGAACGGTTCTAAGTTTCACTTTGTAGCACAAACTCCTTGAACACCCTTTCTTAAGTCAAAGGCATGGAGCTGCTACAACCAGAACCTAGAATAATAAAATGATAGAAAAGTGGAGTTGGAAGGGGCCTACAAGGCCATCAAGTCCAACCCCCTGCTCAGCGCAGGAATACAGATCAAACCCACATTCTCTCTCTCTCTTTCTTTCTCTCTCTCTCTCTTTTCTGGGCTGTAATTCCCCAATCCCTCAGCCAGCAGCCAATGAGATATGTCATCCAAAGAAGTAACTTTTTTGAACTCTGACAGCAAATGGTACAGCAACATATGAAGCAGGTTTCAACATGTCCACCCTCTTTCAAAAGTACACCCAGCTGAGCTTCCCCCCATGGTAATGGAAAGTTGGGACACAGTATGATGTAGTGGATAGAGCATCAGACTAGGACGTAGATTAGAGCTCAAATTTCTATGCCATCTTGGGGAGTGACTAGGTAAATCACCCCCTTCAACATATCACATACATTGAAAACCCTACTGGGGTCATCTTATTTCCCATAAGTCACAGAACAATTGCAGAACAGGTTGCTGGCTTTAGCTCCTGCTTTTAGATGCCATGACGCTAATAATGTACTGCCATTATGCAGCATTGTGGGCTATCAAAAGAGAATTGCTTGATCCTATTTCGAAGTAAATGCTCCAGCAGGTTTCAAAGTATGAAAAACTTCTGACTGAATTGGTAGCTGTATGTGGAGATGGCTCACATTAAAAAAAAATCTTTGCGTATATATATTTTTCAGAACGTATGAACTGGATGCTGTTAGAGTTATTGCAACCTCGCATGCTGCCTCTAGTAGGTGTGGCTAAAAGGGGCTTTTCTGGTTTGGAGGTGAATGTTAATCTATCCAGCACTAGGCAATTGTTTCTTCTTTCCTTCAAAGAGAGGGCCGCCTGTGCTCTTTTCGCCTCTCTGTCAGTCTGTTGTTAATAGTCAATCTGTCGAGGCCATTTCTGAAAAGCAGTCATGTTTCTAGCTTACTATTATCTGTTTACTAGAAGTAAATGAAACTTTTTTATTCCTTCTCCTAATAATGGAGTTAATTACAGAGACTGTAAGTGCCAGTTGATGAGAAAAAGAGATTGATTAAACTGGGAAACCTGAAGCTAATTCTGCTCTATGAATCTCTGCACTTCCACTGCACAGCGAAAGGAATTTTACCAACATTCAAAACTCTGTAACAGATCTGTGACTGGTGGCTAACATTTCTGGGGAGTGCTTCATCATTTCCATATAGGTTTAATATTAAAATGAAGAATTGAAAACATAGCCTTGAGTACAGTAAAGGTAAAGGTTCCCCTTGACATTTAGTCCAGTTGTGTCCAACTTTAGGGCATGGTGCTCATCCTCATTTCCAAGCCGTAGAGCCAGCGTTTGCCTGTAGGCAGTTTCCATGGTCACATGGCCAGCGTGACTAGACACAGAACGCTGTTACCTTCCCACCAAAGTGGTACCTATTTATCTACTTGCATTTTTACATGCTTTGGAACTGCTAGGTTGGCAGGAGCTGGGACAAGTGAGGGGAGCTCGATTCGTTGTGTGGATTCGATCTTACGTCTGCTGGTCTTCTGACCTTGTAGCACAGAGGCTTCCGCAGTTTAACCCACAGCACCACCACATCCCACCCTTGAGTATAACACAGTATAAATAAGCCAGTTCTTCTATTGGACATGGAAGCTTTCTTTTAAAGCAATCTCCCTTCTTTTCCTATGTGAAGCATTATACTTTATGAAATCCTATAACCACCTGCAGCTTTAGTTACAGCCAACTGAATTTCTCTTTCCAGAAATCAGGTTTGCCACTACATTTAGAACTAGGTCTTTGTCCAAGGTTTCCCTTTTGAAAGCAAAACCAAAAGACCTTATGTGAAGGCATGTGATGCTGTTGGCCTTTGCTAGCCTAAATTAATTCATCTTAGAGAAAATGCTATATTGTCTGATGTTTCAGACAGCTCAAAAGGTTAGAAAGGCTAAATTGAAGGGCTTAAAGGCAATGGATGAAGTGTGAAGTAAATGCTAGCCACCATCAATTCATTTTTACAGCTAGACTTTAGAGCAATACTGTAAGATCAAACATGGCTCTGGACAGAAGAGATGTGAGGGAAGTATATGCCTTCACCCCAGGATGCTAGTTACATTAGATCTTATTTTTCCACCCAAAAATATCTACGTAATTCATGAAACATATGGCTGTTACAGGATATAGAATTACACTTTAAAATGCATTTCAGCTGCTTCAAACATATTAGTCAAGAACTATTAATAGATTCCAGAAAGCATTCACCTGTTTCAAAAATGGGGAGAAGAGAGACTCTGAAGGTGCTTTTGTCTAAAGAAGAATAACAGAATCTACAGGACTGGTGAAAATGCAGCAGTCAAAAGAGGCCATGTGAGAATCAATGAGCATGAGCTCGTGACCTTCCTTTGGTTCAGTTCAATGTAAGCATGTAGAGCATTCCTTCCTAAATGTTCCAAAGGCGAGGGTAAGCAATAATTTTTGTTAGACTACCAAAAGATGATACACAGAAGCTTGCTCTTGACCTGTACAGTTTATCAAGAGTCTGGGCACCACAATACTGTGGATGGTGAAGGAAAAAAAATCACGTTCGAAGAATGATGTTTGGATGTGCAGAGACCAGTTTCCTTGATTAAAAGTACATTTCAGAATGGGAAGTGCAGTCTCTAGCCAGAGATGTTGTTTTGAACTTCACCTCTGGTGGTGTTTATTGGAATTTCTCTTCCAGTCTTCTAGGCACAGAACTGCCAGTCGCACAGAAAAGCGGGAAAACCCATATTAGAGAAGTTGGGATAGAGGTTATTTTACCCATTAGGTGGACCAGTTGCAACCAGATTAACAGTACAATCTAGTGGCTGAATGGAGATGTTTTCCTTTTCATAGCACCACATGGGCAATGTTAAATTGTTTTGTTTCATTGCATAAGGTGGCCTGGTTGTTTATGAAAGCTATCTTCCATAGTCCAACAAAAACAAACAAACAAGCAAACAAAAAGTGATTCTTGTACACAATGCATAGTGGAAGGTGTGTGGTGCTTTTATTTGTTGTTCTGTGTTGTCAAGTCAAAAACAACTTGTAGCAACCCTACCAGGGTTTTCAAGTGAGGTATTTGAGTGGTTTTACCAGTTCCACTCCCAGAGTGAGCTTCCATGGCTGAGTGGGGATTGAAACCAGCCTCCTGAATCCTAGTCTGTCACTCTATTCACTACACTTTAGACCATGAAAAAGTCAAAAAACAGAAGCTCACTTTCAACCTGTACTCTTTTCTTCCTCTTTTTAATTTTTTTCTTCCTAAATACTATGTTAAGAACCAGAGGCATTAATATGGGGATAAGTGTAATTTAAGCAGTTTCCTACAGTCTTGAGTACAAATGCCCACAACTGAAAAGGCAGCTAGCCCACAATGTTTCAAGATGATAAAGAAGGATCTACACTCAGACAAAGGGAGGAAGCCATCTCTGACAGTTGAGTTTGAGTGTTGTGAAAGTGCAGCAAACTGTTAGCTTTCTAATGTGTTTTTCCTATATTTCCTACATGTAGAGCTAAGTGTCATCAGCACATTGGTGATATGAAGCTCCACATCCCTGGATGACCCTCCCCAACAGCCTCATATAGATGTTAAACAGCATTGGGGAGATGATCAAACCCTGCAGAACCTCACAAGTGAGGGACCACGGGGCAGATACATTCTCCCCAAGCTGAACTCTCTGGGGACAGCTCTCTAAGAAGGACCGGAGCCAAGCAAGAGCAAGGCCACCAATTCCCAACTCAGACAGCTTCTCCAGGAGGATACTGTGGTTGATGGTATCAAAGTTGGCTGTGATATCAAGGAGGATGAGCAAGGACATTATGCCCCCATTGGCCTCTCTAAGTCCAGCAGGGTGACCAATGCCATTTCTGTGTCATGGCACAGCCTGAAGCCTGACTGAAATGCATCCAGGGCATTGGTTTCATCCAAGAGAGCCTGAAGCTGGTCGGTCACCACCCTCTCAACTACCTTGCTAAAGAAAGAAACATTGGCGACGGGCCTATAATTGCCAATGTTGTCCGCCGCCAAGCTCGGTTTCTTCCTAATGGGTCTAATGAGCATTTCCTTAAGGGCAAGAGGAAGAGACCCATTTATTATTTCGGAGGCCCATTCAGTTATCACAGGCCTGGCAGGTTTGATTAGCCAGGCCAGGCAAGAGTCAAGGGAGGAGGTAGTGGTTTGACAGCGATCAAGGACCTTGTCCACCTCTGCGAACATCATAGGTTGAAATTGAGTCATTCTCAACAGACAAGGCTGGATGTCTTAGCTCAATCCACTGTTTTCAAATAGGGTGCAAGATCCCGGTGGATGGCCTCCACTTTTGATTTTTTTTAAATGCTGCAAAATGGTCAAAAGAAATGCTAGATGGAGGCCAATCATTGCAGCCAGTTCTGGATAGATTGCAAACTATATGGAAAAGTTCCACCTGCTGATTGGATGCTTCACTTATCCAGACAGCAAAGTAGACTTAGCAAGGCAGAGGTTAGACATGATCTTGGCAGCTTTTAAGTTATTTTCCATTGGGTTCCGCCTCCAGACACCCTCTAGCCTTCTCCTATTCTCCTATTCTGCTTCATAGCCCGTAGCTGCTGGTTAAACCAAGGTGATCGTGTCTACAGCCCTGGCAATGATGGCATATCAGCCATCCACCAGAGTCTCAACAGCAGTGCCAGCCAGGTCAGTCGGAATCCCATGCATGACATCCTGGAATCCAATAGGATCCAATAGCCTACTAGGGAGGACCATAAAAATAGGTCCCTGCTCCCCATGATAAAGGAGGGCCACTGTGAGATTGCACTTTATCAGGTGGTGGTCTGACCACGACAAGGGGACCAACCAAAGGTATGTTTAACAGGTACAGTTTTGACCCCAAACTGTACCATTCACTTTAGCACAAAGAAAAGTGAGTCAAGAAGTGTTAACCTGGGATAAATCTAAGCTTACTAGTCCTAACTACATTAGGCTCACTGAGTCAGGCCATGAATGGTAAATCAGTATGTATGTAAATCCCATTTATTCAACTGCTCCACTCTACATGGGAATAACAATTGGATTTAGACCTTACAGCTCCTTGTTACACTGTGATTTTCCATCGTGATTTTGCTATGCAGTAGGGCAGACTTCAATGCAAATCTTCACTGGATGCCAAACAGGGCTAAGTGAAACATTTTTTGATGAATATTGTAGTTTAAAGCTTCAGGCTCATCAGATTTCTTAAATATTACAAGCATAAACAACCCAAGAGGCAGGTGTAGCAGCCACTGTCTTGATAGCTGCAGTCTTGCACAAACAACTGCTGAGCAAAATAATCCAAAGGTTTGAAGCTCATATTTCAATCTGTCAAATATTTTACACATTCCAACATTCCAATCAAGTGTCAGTTTTTTTTCCTTATAAAATACCAAGCTGGCAGTTCTCGTCTTTCATATTAGCATGTGTAGCAAAGCAAAACAAAGCAAAGCAAGGTCATTCTTATTAGTCATTGTATTTTAAAAGAGGAGAAAATAATTTAAAAATTGTTTCTGTTCCTGTTCTCTTTAAAAAAAAAAAAAAAACAGGGAACAGAAGATGGCCTATTCATCTATTTCCTAGAACTTTCGGAAACCCGCAGCACCATTTCAATACATGTGATAAACGATTCGAATCACTTTTTATTAGCCAGTGGCAGACAGGGCACCAATATTTGAACATATTGGCCATTGCTCTGACCTTTAAGGTATTGATCTGTATAATTTTCTGAAAGGAACATTTATTTCCTATATGGGAAATGCACACTCTATAAGCTTCTAATCCAAGTCAAGTAACTACTTTAATGCACACGAATGATCTTTTTTTTTTTTAAAAAAAAAAATTCCATTTCAGACTTGGGAGAATGTTTTATGTCTGTCTCTCTGTTATTTATAGGAACCTGGATCCAGTTAAGGTGATTCACATGAGGAAGCAGACTCCACTGCTTGAATAAGAAACCAGAGGTATAAATCAGCAATGCACTTCAATGTGCAAGTCACCTGTGCAAGCTGTATTATTTTCTGCAGAGTGAAATGTAGTCTGGGATTACACAGAAGTATATTCCTTTCTCATCTAAATGCAGATGACAATAACACATATTCTAGCATGCATTTCAACCTTGTCATTACCCCCCAGTGGTTGGCAGATGACTCGCACATTTACATGCACGTCCAATAACATGGAGAGATCGATTCCTTTGATTCAAGGTGCATGCATTCGCATTGATATACATCACATGTATAGCTGAGTGGCTGATCCCTCTTCCATCCTTCACAGGTCACAGAATAGATCATATCAATCAGCTGAAAATGTGGATTAGGGAAAGCCTCCGAGTGCAACTGCCTCTGTTGCGGGGACAAGCTAGTCACCAAGCAGGCTAGAGACCTTCAAAGGACTTCCCAGAGACTAATGCCTGTAAGTCAGAGCACTCAGGAGCAGGAAGCAGTAGCCAGTAGCTAGGAAAATAAGACCTTCCTGTCCAGATTATCCAATGAGAAAAAGACCGAAAATGTATTTCCAAATAACCCCATCCAATAGCGTAAGCTCCCAAAAGGAGAGAAATGCAATCAATGAGTCCTTAAGTATGAATACCTACAAAGCCATGAAGAAGCCTTACCTGTGGAAACCACCTGTACCTTGCTTGCAAATTCTGAAGTGCAGGGTCTCTCCACTAAATCCGTACACACAAAATCTTTCCTTCCTGACCGCACAGGCACGCACATTTATGCATACTGACTTAGTTTCAACTATGGGGAGACAGGACTCCATGGAGATTCTATGAAGGGAGAGAAAAGCTGCCATCCAGAATCTCCTCCCCACCTTCTTCTTGCACATATTGTCAAATGTGGAGGCAAAGGCAGCTGTCCTGGCTTTCCTACTATGTCTCTCCTGCCCTTTTATTTTACCCTTTCCTCCTTTTCTTGGACTCAGCAATAGGACATTGCAATACACACAAACAAACACACACAGAGAGAGGGAGAGAGAAAGAGGTGGGAGAAGGAGAAGGAAGCAGTTTTCCAAGCAACCTGATGTGTTAGTTGCAGGATGGCTCCTTTTCTGGCTTTTAGGTGATATCTTGTGGGCACATGCTCTCAAAGAAAGGGCACAGAAAGCCAAGCAGTGCCCAAGCCATCCTGACAGGCCAGCAGGCAGATGGGAGTGGGAGGGCAAGCCGATCCCCTCTGCCTTGGACAGAGCGTGAGGCTGGCCATGATTCCTCCTCCACCAAAAGGGGAAAGCAGTCTGATGAGAAGCAAAATATCTCTGTGAGACGAGAAGGGAGATGTATTGTGAAGGAGGGGCCAGTCTGAAGAGAGACAAGCTGGTGGCTACCTGAGTGGAAAGGATGGAAGGAGTGATCTGACAGAGCAAACAGGTAGTATCTGGAAGGGCTGTAACTAGAAAAGTGTTGGTACTTCAACACCCTGTTGGTTGGCAGAACTACAATATTTCCTGAGGTCAGGAGAGCAGTCAACCCAGAATGCTCAGTCGTCAGGAAGGAAGGAAGGAAGGAAGGAAGGAAGGAAGGAAGGAAGGAAGGAAGGAAGGAAGGAAGGAAGGAAGGAAGGAAGGAAGGAAGGAAGGAAGGAAGGAAGGAAGGAAGGAAGGAAGGGAGGGAGGGAGGGAGGGAGGGAAGGAGGGAAGGAGGGAAGGAAGGAAGGAAGGAAGGAAGGAAGGAAGGAAGGAAGGAGGGAGGGAGGGAGGGAAGGAAGGAAGGAAGGAAGGAAGGAAGGAAGGAAGGAAGGAAGGAAGGAAGGAAGGAAGGAAGGAAGGAAGGAAGGAAGGAAGGAAGGAAGGAGGGAAGGAAGGAAGGAAGGAAGGAAGGAGGGAAGGAGGGAAGGAGGGAAGGAGGGAAGGAAGGGAGGGAGGAAGGAAGGAAGGAAGGGAGGGAGGGAGGGAGGGAGGGAGGGAAGGAAGGAGGGAAGGAAGGAGGGAGGGAGGGAGGGAGGGAGGGAGGGAGGGAAGGAAGGAAGGAAGGAAGGAAGGAAGGAAGGAAGGAAGGAAGGAAGGAAGGAAGGAAGGAAGGAAGGAAGGAAGGAAGGAAGGAAGGAAGGAAGGATGGATGGATGGATGGATGGATGGATGGATGGATGGATGGATGGATGGATGGATGGATCTTTTAGCCTTTCCAATGCCTTTTGTCCTTCCCTGATTGTTGGCTAGAATAGGGCTAGCAAGAAGGATTAGCCAGCTGTGCAAAGCCACAGGCAAGTGAGAACCATCAGAGAAGTAGGTGGGCATATCATAAAGGTACTGTTCAAGAGGCAGCCAGGTCACCTGTTTAGCCCTGTAGTGAGCATTCCAAATAAAGTTGTTAGGAGCATTCACTGTGGTCATCCACAAGAAATCTGAAGGACACTCACAGACTGCTTCTGATTCCCATCCCAATGCCCAAATTCTAGGCAGAGAGATGAGAAGGTAATGAGCGTTCCCAAAGTCCTGACAAAGCATATTGTCCCATAAAAATTTCCGTTCCCATAATCTGCAGCAGAATCTTGATTTGCACCAGGACAGAATGGAAGTTCTAAAGGCTCCTTCAAGATCTTTGTACAGTTCTATGCCAGAAAAGGATTCTGGCATACAAATGTCCAATTGTACCCCAAAAGTTTCTGGGTGGGTACAAACAGCCATTTCAAAGCTAGTTTGAAATTCTCCTTGGCCTGTTTTAGACACATTTCCCTTTACATGTTTTTAATGATTTTAACAGTTTGAAATGGACACAACGATTCCCAAGAGAGCCTTGAAATGGCCCTTAGAACTGGATTGCTCAGTGAGATGGAGCACGTGGATTGGTAGTTTGGTTCTCTACATTCTCTTGGAAGGAAAAAAAAAAAGCCAGCCTGTGTAGCCTTGATTAAGCTGCAAGGTCCCACAGCAACCCTGAAAAAAAAGGGGATGGTAAACCACTTCTATGGGAAGTACCTAGAAGATAATGGAAAGGGTCACTCATAAGTCAGAACTGACTTGATGGCATTTGATTATTGATAGTAGAGGCTTCCACTAGTACTTGTCAGGTGGATACACAGTTGGTTGCAGAATCGTACTCAGAGGTTCCTTCTCAAACTGAAGAAGGTAACAAGTGAGGTACCACAAGGCTCAGTCCTCGGCCCAGATTTGTTTGTTTGTTTGTTTGTTTGTTTTTTGGACTTATATACCGCCCCATAGCGCTACAAGCACTCTCCAGGCGGTTTACAATTTAATTATACAGGCTACACATTGCCCCCCCAGCGAGCTTTTTAAATGACTTGAATGAAGAAACACAGGGAATACATATCAAATTTGTAGATGATGCAAATTAGGTGGAATTGCTAATGCCTGGAAAGAAAGGAACAAAATTAAAGAAAATCTCGATAGGCTTGAACTCTGGGCTGAAAACAACAGAATGAAATTTAACAGAAATCTGCAAAATTCTACACCGCTGGGGGAGACCAAATGCACAGTTACAAGATGGCAAATACTTGGCTCAGTTACATTACAAGTGAGAAGGATCTTACAACTGTTGTAGATCAAAAGCTGAATAGGAACCAACAGTGCAATATAGCTGCAAAAAAGCAACATCCAATTTTAGGCTGCATTAACAGAAGTATAGTCTTCAAATCCCATGAGATATGAGTACCCCTCTATTCAGCACAGGCTAGGCCTCATTGAGAGTTCTGTGTCCGGTTCTAGACACCACCCTTTAAGAAGGATGCCAAGAAACTTCAAGAACAACTTCAAAGGAGGGCAACGAGAATGGACAGGGAACTGGAAACCGAGCCGTTTGAGGAAAGACTGAAAGAATTGGGCATGTTTAGCCTTGAGAACTCCTTCACGGATTGCTGCCTTGTCATGGTGAAGGGGCTTGAGTAATTCAGAGAAGCTATGGGCTCCCTGGAAAAGACCCTGATGTTGGGAAAGTGCGAAGGCAAGAGGAGAAGGGGATGACAGAGGACAAGATGGTTGGACGGTGTCATCAAAGCGACCAACATGAATTTGACCCAACTCCGAGAGGCAGCGGAAGGCAGGAGGGCCTGGCGTGCTCTGGTCCATGGGGTCACGAAGAGTCAGACACGACTTAACGACTAATCAACAAGCCTCGAGAAAAGAAGACTGGGGGTGGAGGGAGAGATGTGAGAACACTTTTCAAATACTGCAAAAGGGAGTCATACAGAGGAGGGGCAGGATCTGTTCTCATACATCCCAGAGTGCAGGAAACATAACAATGGGCTCAAGCTACAGGAAGCCAGATTTATGCTGAGTATCTGGAAAAAAACTTTTTGATTGTTAGAGCAGTATGACAATGGAACCAATTACCTCAGGGGTGTGTGTGAGTGAGCTAGCACCAAGTCTTCCATAGGAAGGAGCCTCCACAATGAATGTGAACACATCTGGGAATCTTCTGGTCAATAAGAGATCTCTTTGTTGGTCCTTCCACTCCACAACCTCCAGAAGCACCGATGTGAGCTTCTCTCACTACTATATTGTCTTGGGTGGAGAATCTAAGACAGCAAAATGGATGGTCTTTTGTAGAAATAAAACGTTAACTTTCTCTTTTGTCTTTTTCCTCTCTCCCCCCTTTCTTCAATGTAGGGCAACCAAAGGGGGTGGGGGAAAGCAGTTGTAACTGCCTAATTGGGAGAGTATTATTTTTAGTCTCTCAAAAGGACCAGTGGCAAGAAAACAATTAGGATCTTTTGTCAAGTTAATTAAATTTTACTAAGTGTAGTAATCTCAGTGGGTTTAGCTCACCAGAGGAAATGCTAATTAAAGACTCAGATTCTTTGCCGTCTAATAAGGAGCTCCAATTTGGCTAGTAGTTGGGGAAAAAAATTATTATGCTCTTGAAGCATTAATTCAAAGAAGGGGCAGGATCAGTGCTTTTGGATTACCTGCTCTCCTCCCCCAAAAGATTCTGAGAATCGGAATCGTCCTGTTTTTCTTTTTCTTTACAAAGTTAGTTTCCTTCTGTAGGAGAATGAACACTGAGAGGACTGCCACAGTGATTTTCAAGAAAAAAGTTTGTTTGTTTTTTAAAAAATCTGCTATTTAATAAGGATGTCAAAATGTCAAGAAAATTTGCTATCTCCCTAATGGTACTAGTGAAGGCATGCCAAAAATAAAATTAAAAAAAAATCTCCTGTACTAAAGGAGATTAACTTAATCATTCTGATTTTATCTTATATAGTTTATTTACCTTTGGCTCTTACACTGAGATGACCTAGGACAATTGGGGGGGACAACTTTCAGCCCACTAGATGTTGTTGGACTACAGTTCCCATAAGCCTTCATCACTGACTACTACTGGTGGTAGGACTGCCAACATTTTGGCTTTCGGGCTCCAGTTTGGAGACCATTCGTTGCAGTGTCCCAGAATGGGATGCTACCAAACAGACAACCTTAGATTTAGAGGTTCATACTCACGTCTTCAGGATGTAATGCATAGATCTGCCCAGAACCCCCTTTTTCTTGTTCATTGCCCTGCATGGGCCACAACTGCTGTTGGAATTCCCACACTGGCCTTTCCATTCATCATAGATTCTCCCTCAATGTCTGCCACACGCACTCTGTTCTCCAGTTACTGCAATTGCTGCTGAAGAGTTTTCCCCAAACTATGACTCTGAGATCTTGAGGAAAGGGATGCAGTTGACCTGGCTGCCCTGACTGGTGGCAGTCGTAGTCAACAATTTCCAGAGGACCACTATTGCCCATCCCTGACCATGAATTATAAACAGGGGGACTGAACTAACACAAGGTGTAGTAACACGGCAGGGAAAATACAGTTTGATCCATATTTTTCCAAATTGGGCTCCGGATAGTTTCTGTGGGATAAACTGCTGTACCCATCAAACAGCAAACAATTATTGGGTTTCAGGGCTGGCTGATTTTGCAGGGAGAAACAACAGCAGAAACTGCCTTTAGTCTGACAAGGTGGTGCGAATCAACAATTGTAACCCTCTAAAAAATTATTTATTTTTCCAAAGTGACTTAGTGATAATCTGGGCATTAACTCACCTGCCAAAACAACCTCAGTTATACCACATATTTCCATACCTCTGTGTACCAATAAATTTATTTTTATGGTCACGCGGAATACATAGCAATGGGAGGATTCCCATATTTTTTTAAATTATGTTGATTCATTTCTTTCTATTTGAACCATTGCAGCAGGCTACACTGCTCTTAATTATTTTAATCAATTAGTTTTCTCTACTGTTTCTAAGGGACGTGGTGGCGCTGTGGGCTAAACCGCAGAAGCCTGTGCTGCAGGGTCAGAAGACCAGCAGTCGTAAGATCGAATCCATGCAACGGATTGAGCTCCCGTCGCTTTGTCCCAGCTCCTCGCCAACCTAGCAGTTTGAAAGCATGCAAATGTGAGTAGATAAATAGGCATCACCTCAGTGGGAAGGTAAAACGGCGTTCCTTAGTCATGCTGGCCACGTGACAACGGAAACTGTCTTTGGACAAGCGCTGGCTCTACGGCTTGAAAACGGGATGAGCACTGCCCCCTAGAGTTGGACATGACTGGACTAAAAAAATGTCAAGGGGAACCTTTACCTTTTACCTTTTACTGTTTCTTAGGGCAGCCACACACACACCCTTGTCCTTTTTAAAATTAAAAATGTCAAGAGTGATACCTCTAGTGATGTGCATTCACTGCTGGCAGGAAGCGGCAGGTCCATTTGTTGCCATTGCAGTGTTTCATTCACAAAATGCAGACCTTGCTCAGGGAAACATATGAACATAAGAACACAAGCAGAGCCCTGCTGGATCAGGCCAAGGGCCCATCTAGTCCAGCTCCCTGTGTCTCACAAGGGCCCCACCAGATGCCTCTCGGAGCACAATCAGACAACCAGATACCTGTCTCCTGATACCCCTCCTCTACCTCATGGTACTACGGTGTTCCCAGAAAGAATGTTTTCACCCACCATTAAGCTATACTGAAATGTTAAAAAATAAGCTCAGCAATAAGAGGGTTGTTTCCCCTGTTCAAAAGTAGTCACAATAATATCTTGAACATCCCAAAAACATCTTAAAGAGAAAGAAGGAGGGGTGTTTATAATGAGGCAGGTCTGCCTGTGATTGACTGTTAGATGAGGATTTGATAGATCCAGGTTTAAGTCCCACACTGAGTCATGACCCTCATAAGGTCTTTCAATCTCATCTGCTTTACAGGGGTCTTATGTGAATAAAATGGAAGCGGGAGGGGAGAGAAAGAGAGAGAGAGAGAGAATGAGAAATGGATTGCCTTGCGTGGAGTATAAATAAAGTAAACAAAGACATGTTAAAAATCTGAAAGGGAGGTTTGCTGCCGCTGTGTGAAAAGAAGCATAAATAAATAAATAAATAAATAAATAAATAAATAAATAAATAAATAAATAAATAAATAAATAAATAAATAAATAAATAAATAAATAAATAAATAAATAAATAAAAAGTTAAGACAAAAGGGAAGTACATTTGAACAGCTTCTGACTAAGTTTGCTTTGAAAAAGAGTTCCCTAACCACAGAAGTTGTGTGAAAACAGTGACAGGAACTATAGAAAGAAACAAAAGTGAACCAAAGGGAAAAAAAAACATGGGAAGTTTAATCATAAGAACCTGTTTGACCATGCTTCGGTCTCTTGTGCATGGCTGGGCATGGACTTCCAGTTCATCCTGATCTTCTTCTCACCTCTAGCTATCTTGCTTTGTATTTGGCTTCAGACAGCAAAGTCACCTTGCCCTTGATTGAGATGTGACTTTGCTGATTGGTTTTACATTATCATGCCCCACATCACTTTTATACACACACACAGAGAGGGGGGGGGATATTTGTGTGTTTTCTTTAATGGCCTCTTGATTGTATTCAATATCAAGGGGCTTCAAGGACTTTGGCTGCAATCCAAAAGGTCTTTACATCTGAGTATTCCTAATCCTTCCTTGTACTGTGGCAGAAGTACAACATGGAAGTAGCCTTTGTTACCAACACCTCATTAAGGTTGCAGAATATGCTCCCTTATGACAACTGGTACATTACCATCAATCATTTTCAAGTTCAGTTGTCAAAGTAATAGAGCAGCATACATTTTGTGATGCACTGTCCTTTCAGAAAAAAAAAAGATCTTATGTTGGCTGACTCAGAAGATTCATTCATATTTTCCCTGTAGTCATTAATGCAATTAGTTTCTTTTGAATTCATCATCAGGGGAAGTTGCCATAATCACAGTCCAAAAGAGCCCCGTAGAGCATGAAATTCTTGCAAATTTAACAGATACCTGCTTTGAATAGCAGAAAAATAGAGGCAATAAAGAGTTCATTATCTCTCAAGGGAGAAACTGGATGCCATGTGACTTTTCAGTTTGCTTAGTCACCTGGGAATAGGCAGAAGATGATGAAATGCTGCAAAAACTGCTCTAGACTACTTTTTGTGTGTAATTAGTCTGATGCCAAGGATAAAGGGAACAGACTGTAGAAGACCACCCTTGGGGTCTGGTTACATGGCCTCATTGAGCAGTGGCTTTCTTCTCTTCAGTGTAAATGAAATTGAAGCAGCCCAATTTAAGGATGAGAGCGAGGAGTACCTAAGGAATAGTGAATGCCACTGTGATCCCACCCACCCTAAAAACAGATAGCCGTTAAGGTCCTAAGAAGAGAGGGCTGCTATGTAATTTCTCCACTGAGTCCCGCATTTAGATTTTGCAAATATGCAAAAAAAAAGTGACAGATGAAAAATGAACTGAAGCAAAAATCTCAGCCCACATTTACATTGGGCCAATCTGTTCATTTTGCTCTGCCTTGTTTTTGGATTTTGCAAATTTTGCTAAATCTGGGTCAACCTGAAGTGGAAGCAAAATTCTCACTCAAACCCTGGTCAGATTTGTACCAGGGTGTGGGAAACTTCTACCTAAAGGCTGTAGCTGCATTCTGTTCAAGTGATGTGCATTCACTTCTGGCAGGAAGCGGCAGCTGCCAGCAGTAGGGGTAGCCCCTTCTTCTGCCCTTTTTTCTTAGAGGTAGGACATAAGATCAAAGGGCTATTTCAGCCAATCCTGGTTACGATTAGCTAAATACTGTAGTATCCTATCTGAAGCCTAAGAACATACTATGTAATCATGTTAAGTAAATAAAAGAGCTTTCAGGGCATTGCCTGTAGGCTCCGTTGGCTCGGACATCTGTTGTCAACTCCTTGTTCTTTCCCTACGGCAATTAGCCTTCCTTTGTTCCATGATCACCCACACCAGGGATGTGAAGAAATCTTGCAAATTTTCTCATCCACAACAAGACATGTTGTCAAGGAGGATGCTGTGAGATTTCTCACCTCCAGTTTGTGAAAGGCACAACAAACACTTTTTTAAAGGGTTGTGGACTTTTGCATGAACTGTCTCAGTGTAGAATCTTTTTCTCGCTGTGAAACTAAGTATACATAGGTACAGAGCAGAGAAGGTCAGACTGATTTTTTAAAAAGTTACAATTGAACCACCTAATGCTTCTGATTGTTTGTCTTTATTTATTTCTATTTTTCAGAGTTTAAACAACAAGGCAGCGACTACTGTCATTTTGTGAAGATTGTATTATTTGAATTATTTGCACAAAAATCAAGGCATCTGTAAACATCTGTGGTGGCTTTCCATTTAAGAAGCAAAACAAACACACATGGAGAAAACAAGCACAGAAGGACTGGCTGATTGTTAAGAAATATGCAATATGTTTAAAATATGTTTGAAATTATTAAATAAAATGCCAACCAGCCCACCGTCCAGCAATTTTTGCAATTATGTGAATGGCACATATTATGCAATGCTGTACAAAATCAGCATTTTCAACAATGCCAGAATTTTGAATAAAATAAAATTCCTTGCCATCCCATGAAAACTGTCATGTCAAGATGGACTAAAGATGAGAATATGGAATTTAGAAAGTATTCTATCCCTCTATATTCCTAATTTCCAAAACACTAGTGACTAAGGCGACATTCGCTCAGTTCATAGGACATTTTTACTTCCTTTCCAGAAGCTGCATTTTAGAACTTTTTTGCTAAAATCCCAAGTTTAAAATCTCATGTTTGTATTTCATACTCTTGATATGTATGCATTGAGATGGTGAGTGGGGAAGAATGAAGAAGATTGAAACCAGACTCTCTGCTAACGCGTTAGGCAGAAAAGCTTCATCCACCACTTTGGACAAGACCTCGGGACAGGGGTGTAGGGGTGGCCATGCCCAGATACCAACACAAGTAACATTTCTAATGACCTCATTTGGCCCATTAACTTTTGAGGGACTTCTACCTCCACCTAAAATAACTCTGGAGCTTAGTACTTGCTCGGTACTAAGGATAATAGGACTTTTCAATAATTGTGTGTACATTTGCACAGTAAAACGGCTATGCGAAAGACAATGTCTGTTGCAGTGATTAAAGATTATGGCTAAATGGAACCTCCAAATGTTGAGGCTGTGTACTCCTAAATTAGATGTTCAGAGGGGAATTAGGGAAAAATTGTTGACTTATACCCAGTTTAGAGGTGTGCCTTTCTAAACAGATTCTTGGGCTGACCCAACAATATAGTGTTACATGGCTATAGGTTAGAAATAAATAACAGGGAGTCAGTTGTCTTGCTATACATTTAATTTTTTTTTACTAGTGCACAGAAGTAATTGTTTCAATGTCCTTATTTCTTTTCTGATCATGAAGGCTTAACCACATTTCCGTCTGAGTTGTAACTTTATGGAGGATAACAGCATATCTTTTGCAGTGCAACAGTAACATTGTAGTTATTTTTTTAAATCATTACAGAAGTGCAGTAGAGGAATGAAAAAGATTCACATATGAAAAGAAGATAAATGTAAGCATGTAGTTCCTGCTGCAAAACAGGGGGCTATAGCACTGTGGGTTGTTGTTTTTTTAAAACAAAACACAGCTATAGAGATAGCAAGCCATGCTCTAGAGCTTGAGTCTATAATTGTAGCTAATTCCTTTTAAAAAGCAATCACCCAAGCTGTGTTTTTTAGGATTTTTTAAAAAACAAAAGTGCTAATGTGGAGCTCATTTCTCCTATAAAACGATCCATAATAGTGTCCAAGGTTTGGTGACTGATCTGATTAATAAAATATTTGGAAGGATCCTAAGCTGTCTGACGTATTCAATTATTGTTAGATGATAATTACTCGTTCTTTTTGCACTGCACTGCATTGCAACACACTTTATTGTTTTCCAAGTACCTTAATTTGCTTTGGGATACATCTCATGTGTCACTGCAGTTCCACATATTTTGATAGTTTTAAGGGAAAGGAAAGAAGCAATGTAAATTGGTAGTCAAACATCCATCAGTTTTCTAGACCCTAGAGATTAAATAACTCTAGTCATCAGTTTTGCCTGTCTCTCCAAGAAGTTTCATGTGAGCTGTGCCAGGAGTTTAACTGAAAGATAGACACAGATACATTGTTTGGTAACTCTCTGTGTGTGTGTGTGTGTGTGTGTGTGTGTGTGTGTGTGTGTGTGTGTGTGTGTGCGTGCGTGCGTGCGTGCGTGCGTGCACGCATGCGCACGCGTGTGCGTGCGTGCATGCAAGCCACCAAAGTTTTTATTGCAGCTTTCCCTGTTCTGTCCCAGGAGGACTACTCATGCTGATGGACAGAACCAATGGCTAAAATGCTTCATGCCACCAGTCACTTCCCAGGCAACTCTGAGAGGCAGATGGAATGGGAAGTAGAGGATCCAAAGGATGAGGGGGAAAAGAAGAGGAGATTTTGGAGATGAAGCACTGCTGAGATGGGGGAGAGGCAGAGAGATGTGTAGGGAAGAATGGAAAGAGATGCTGATGAGAGTAGGAAGGGAAGAGCCTCGATAGATAGATAGATAGATAGATAGATAGATAGATAGATAGATAGATAGATAGATAGATAGATAGATAGATAGATAGATAGATAGATAGATAGATAGATAGATAGATAGATAGATAGATAGATAGATAGATAGATAGATAGATAGATAGATACAGTGGTGCCTCGCATAACGTTTTTAATTGGTTCCAAAAAAAAACCTTATGTGAAAAAAACTTTATGCGAAACACCATTTCCCATAGAGATGCATTGGAAACCGGTTAATCCGTTCCAATAGGCACGGATTGCCGTCCTTAAGTGAAAAAACCCCTAGGAAACATCGTTAAACGATACAATGTATCCTCCATTGGAATGTATTGTAGCTGACTCAATATGTTTCAATGGCTTTGCGAAGTCAATTTTTGCAAAATTAAGTGTGTCACAAAAAGGGTCAAAAATGGTTTTAAATGCTTGGATTAGCTTCTGCACCCTCTAAAACGGATGCAAAAGTTAATTTGGCTTTGATCTGACTTTTCGTTAATTAATGGTAATTTTTTTCCCCCCAACTTTTGACAGCTGTCAAAATCTGACAGCTCCATTATTTCCTATGGGGGAAGAAAAAATTCACAAAAAATTAATGAAGACTCAGCAACTGTTCTAAATTCTTGGGTTCATTAGAGGACCCCCTAAGTTGTGTGCAAACCTGATTTGGCTTTGATCTGAACTTTCGTTAATTTTTTGTAAATTGTTTTCTCCCCCATAGGAAAGCATGGAGCTGTCAGATTTTGACAGGTCCATTGGTTCCTATGGGCCAAAAAACAAAAATTCACAAAAAATTAACGAAAAGTCAGATCAAAGCCAAATCAGGTTTGCACATGTCTTAAGGGGTCCTCTAACGAATCCAAGCATTTAGAACCGTTTTTGACCCTTCTAAGACACTTTTTTAATTGAAAAAAAAACATCGTTAAGTGAAGCAGGGGACCTAAAACAAAAAACGTTAAGCGAAGCATGGTCCCAAAAACGCTATGCGAAAATCGCCCATAGGGAAAAACGTTATACGAAGCACAATCTGACTCTGAAAAAATAAACGTTAAGCGAAAAAAACGTTAAACGAAGCAAACGTTATGCGAGGCACCACTGTAGATAGATAGATAGATAGATAGATAGATAGATAGATAGATAGATAGATAGATAGATAGATAGATAGATAGATAGATAGATAGATAGATAGATAGATAGATAGATAGATAGATAGATAGATAGATAGATAGATAGAGTGAGTGAGTGAGTGAGTGAGTGAGTGAGTGAGTGAGTGAGTGAGTGAGAGAGAGAGAGAGAGAGAGAGAGAGAGAGATCAGCAGGACTAAGAGACACCAGGACCTCCCAGCCATCCATCATATGCCCACAATGAATGTTCCACACCATAAGCCATCCCCAGTCCTTCAGAGGAGAAAAAACAATGTTGATTCCAGGTAGAAGCCAGACAGCCATGCCAGGTCAGCACAATTCCAAACATTCTCACAATATATGGAGAACTCCATCATCTAAAAGCCATATTCCAGTGTATGCTACAATCCAGGAAGTGTGAATTAGGTCAGTTTGCTAAAAATGGCAACAGCATTCCATGGCAGTGTGCCCTTGCATGTGAGATATAAGAAGGGTCATTTGTAGAATCCTTCTCAACTAGATTTTGACTTGGATTTTATGGTCTCATAATTCCTGTATATTTTCTTGACAGGAGTTTATGACATTTGTTTTGAAGTTGGGTCCCCATGGAAAATCTGTTTCTCTCCAGAAAAAAACTACTTAAATGATAGGAAAAATACTCTGTTTCCCATTTGGAGTGCAAAATGGTCTCATGAGGCAATGGGATTTTGCAATAGGGAGATTTAAATAAGCTGCAATCCTCAGTACATTTCATGTGGTGCTGGGGTGGAAGCAACAGCCTTTACTGCATATCCCTATGGTCCAGGCATCTTCAGTGATTGGTTGTTGTTGTTTTTTTAGCTTGCAGCCCTCCCACTTTTTCTAGCCGCCCTGTTGCTCATCGATCATCTGGGAAGTGGAGAGAAGATGGATGTATAGTTACTACTAATAGCAACACAAGTACAGCAGTCTTCTTTAGTGCTGCTCTTTGTTGACCCTCCAACCATCGTGATCCTTGCATCTGTGTTGCAAATAATGTCAGAGAAACAATCATCCTGGCTGAATCACTGCTACATCACGGCCATCCTGATACAACCTATGTAACTGAGAGGGAATGCACACCATTTTCAGAAAAAAGTCAGAGCATGGATACAGCATCTCTGTGTGTGTTTCCGGATTAGCTCTAGGGTGCTGAGGAAATTCTCAGTCACCATTCATAGAGCCATAACAAATCTTGACGTTTGTTATGGTGTTTGGGAGACTAAAAAAAAACCTGTATTAGAGTAATATTTGTTTGTTTTATTTACAGGCTGTCCTTCTCCCAATAAGGGGAAACAAGGCAGCTCACGATATTAAAAAGAATAGAAATAAAAACAGTAAATCAATAAAAACAAAAACAATTAAACAATATGCCGAGTAAAATACAATTGAATAATTAAAAGCACGTGAACATTAAAAAAACTTTTAAAACTTTAAAAAGGCATTCAGGGACTGAATCATAATTGTTGAAAGCCTGCCTGAAATCCATGGAAGGATAGAAGGGAGGGGGCCAGCCTGACCTCCTGAGGGAGAGCATCCCATAACCTGGGAGCAGCCACAGAAAAGACCTTCTCTACTGTCCTCAACAACCGTCCCTGCAATGGCAATGAGACCAAAAAGAAGGCATCCTCTCATGATCTTAAGTGCTGAGAAGGCACATATGAGGAGATGCAGTCCACTGTATTACAACAGTCTGGAGCTTGCCCCCACCCCCATTTCATTAAAAATCAAGTCAGCTTTGGTACTAGTATATCCATTTTATTCACCTATACCTATACCTATACCTATACAAGTGACCGGATCTGTAAATCCATCTGGACCAGGCAATTTATAATTTGTTAACTTTTTAATTTCTTCTAGCACTTCCTCTAATGATGTTTCCTTATTAAGGTTATATCTATCTTCTTAGGTTAATGTATTTAATGAAGTTCTTTGAAAGTATTGATCAATCTCTTCAAGTGCGGTGTTAGTAGCTTTATATAAATTACAGGGGGTGGGGAGAGAAATCCATAACTTCTTTTCTGCTGTCTTCTGCAACAGTGTTCTATATGAGGTAGTTTGTCCAGCTATTTTATGTTGTATTCTAATAATTTAATATTTTCTGAAAGTTCATTTTTCATTATTATCCTTCTTTATCTTATTGTTTTTTAGGCATGCAGTTGTATTCATATGAATCATTTCCACTCTTGACATTCCTGGTAGGTAAGAAACAGAGCTGTCTCCATATAAAGTAGGTACAGAGCTGTCTCCATATAAAGTAGGAAGGCTCCATATGAATAAAAATACATGGATATGTGCATCATATGTATGTATGTATGTATGTATGTATGTATGTATGTATGTATGTATGTATGTATGTATGTATGTATGTATGTATGTATGTATGTATGTATGTATGTATGTATGTATGTATGTATTTATCTATCTATCCATCCTTCCTTCCTTCCTTCCTTCCTTCCTTCCTTCCTTCCTTCCTTCCTTCCTTCCTTCCTTACTTACTTACTTACTTACTTACTTACTTACTTACTTACTTACTTACTTAGTATATACATATTCAATCTTTCATCCTAAGACATATTCAGCCTTTCATCCTAAGAAAGGCAGCCGCCCCGAGTAGACATGGTCTAGAGGGGCAGGGTAAAAATCCAATAAATAAATAAATAAATAAAATAAGATCTGAAGTTGGAGTACCAAAACTGCATGCTCATACACATACACATAGGATGAAGTTGAACAAAATCATGCCGTTCTAAGATCTATGATAATGGTTTTCAGTTGGAAATCCTTTCTAGTGGAGCTGGAGTTGATTCAGCCATGGCAACTCCTGTATTGTTATTACATTGCAGTTATATTCCCAGGGGGAAAAAAGAGGTGGGGACTGATAGCCTTCCAAACAAGCTTGAATCCCATGTATGGAGTGGAACCTCATCCTTACACTCAAGCTTTTGAGTCATCTGAAAGGAAACCAACTGAGAACTGGATCTCACGGATGATAATATACGCTGTTGTACTGTGTTATGTTTTTTTTTAAAGGCTTTTTCAAAGGCTGCCTCCATGATGTAAATGCAAACCTGGATTAGATTAGGCATCCTTCAGTCTCGAAAGACTATGATAACGTGCTCTGTATGGAGGACTTGGAACAGCGTCTAGTGTGGCTGAAAAGGCCAATTCAAGAATGACAATCCCTTCCACACTGAAGAAAAATACAATCTGTCCCCTGTCAAGCTCCCTGATTTTGCTGTTTTCGTGACTTCCTCTTTGCCTCAGCCTGCTGGACAAGGGCCCAGGAAAGCAAGTTTGATGGTTGGAAAGCAGCTTAAAGTACTGTTCTGCTAGAGGGCAATTTAAAATAGCACACATGTGAAACTCAATTTATTTCATTCATTTCTGCATATGTACACCCTTCTGTCACTGCAAACTGTGCCTTTGGGTAAGCAGAGGAGGTGGCTGGAGAGGATGCAGGAAGGAAGGAGGGAGGGATGGGTGCTGGAGAGGGAAGGTCTGCTGGCAAAGCTGATCGTAGAAAGCTTGGCTGCCTTTGTCTCTTCAAGAATGCTTTTGCTGGTTTCTGGGAGGTGAAAAGAAGTGGAGGACATGATCAGCTGATGACAGTGATGTGTGATGAAGCTGGGCTGCTGTGTTCTGGAGCAGTGGTTCTTAACCTTTGTTACTCAGATGCTTTTGAACTGCAACTCCCAGAAACCCCAGTCAGGACAGCTGGTGGTGAAGGCTTCTGGGAGTTGCAGTCCAAAAACACCTGAGTAACCCAAGGTTAAGAACCAGTGTTCTGGAGCATATTTGCCCAGGAAACATTTGTGGCAGCTTCTCCTATGAGCTGGGCCACATAGGGACAGACGGTTAGTAAGGAAACCCATTTTGCAGCTTCCAGATGCCAAGAGTCCCCCACCCCTCAGAGCAAAGATGGGGAAGGGGAAAGAAGCCAAGTACATTCCCCAGGCTTCTCAGGCAGAAGGAGTGTGTTTGTGTGTGTGTGTATTATATGTATGTATCTCTCTCTCTGTGTGTGTGAGAGAGATAAAGATACAAAGAAGGGGGGAAAGGTGGTAACAGAAGCACATCTTAATCAGAATGTGCCCTAGGAAGGTGGTAGGTAGGAAGCTGACATGAGAGGCCTTTCTGTCATGCTTATTTATTTATTTATTTATTTATTTGAGACCCATACACTCAACTTCACACAGGGACTGCTCTTGCTGGCTGCCTCCCAAGTGGGAATGCAAAAAGTGTTTCAAATAGTGTGACAGTCGTGTGATTTTAAATCGAATCAATTTAGTACAGGGCTTATTGTGAGGCAAATGTAAATGTAGATAAGTCCTGTGTCAGGATGATGATAAAAACTCTATGCCAGGCTCTTGAGTGGCATTCTACCTCTCAGAAAATTCTGCTGGTGGTTTCCTTGTAGAAGCAAGAGGCTTTGTGCCATGATGATTAATTTAACATATTTGCACAACCTTCTAATAACCCATATAGCCAGTCTGCATGAATGGATGGTATGCTGGCTTTTACTAGCGCAAACTTTTTATTTAGCTCAAGGCTGGTTTTACGACATCCGTTAGCATTCCTAAGAAACTGGCTTTTAGTCATCCAGTTTCTTTCAGAAGTCAGAAATCAACACAGTATCCTAAGTGTTACTGCCTGGCCATCAAGTCAAATTTCCATTGGACTTACACTGTCATTCTAGTCAAAATATAAGAACCAGTAATAAACAGTACAGGACACACACACACACACACACACACACACACACACACACAGAGAGAGAGAGAGAGAGAGAGAGAGAGAGAGAGAGAGAGAGAGAGAGAGAGAGAGTCTAATTTCAGTAATAATGGGCTCAGCAGTGTACAACAGATATCTCTGCCTGTTGAGGTGATTATTTCTTGTAATGTACAAGCATTGCTGTAGTGCTGCATTTAGCAAGTCTCTCTGAGGGGAAACACTTGCAAGGGCTGCTAGCAAGATCATCTATTCTGTCATGAGCTTCTGTTTTACTGAGCTGGAAGATTTGCTCACTGGTTTTTTCATGACAGGAGTAGGAAAATTGAGAGAGAGAGAATGTGAAAATCTCAGTTATCTGGCATGTTGGACACTGATTTTAATTTCCCCCCCCCCTCTGGTTGCTCCTAGTCGTGTTGAGTAACTGGCTAGATTTACACAAGGGCACATATTCAGAGGGCCATATGATAAACGATACACAGCTACCAGTGCTTTGGAGGCTTCCATTTAAACTTAACCCAACCTTGGATTATCCAACTGATTCTGTTCTGAGAATTTGGGGAATGTTGGAAACAAAGGCTACTCCAAGGGAAGGCTGCAATAAAGGCATTGCCAAGGGGCCTGGCAGAGAATGAGCATGAATGGATCTAGTTATAGCATCACAGATGAACTCTGCTCACTGCTGGAGTTAAGTATATTTCTAGTTGCAGACTACGTCTAAGGAACAGGCTCTGCATGACAGCACTGCAGTGATGCTGTGTGGGAAAGCAAATCAGTATTCTATAAGGGAATTCTAAAAATGGGTGCAATCCAAACAAAAAAAAAACTTGTTGAAAAACAGTCCTGAGTAGTGATGGGCACAAAACGAACCACAGAACAAAACAAGAAATCTGACTCATACATCCCAAATCTAAATTTCACCAAAGTTGGAGGGAGTGGTGAAGAGAGTCAGCTGAAAACTCAGTGTTAGTATAATCAGTGTTACAACTCACATGGGAGCCATTCTACCACTCCTGAAAGTCCTGAATCACAAGAACCATGGAATGGTATGTTTTGTCAGAAAGTTCATGAAAGTTCATGGTTTGTGATTCATGACTAGTGACGAACCATGAACTATGATAAACAACTATTTTCCCAGTTCATGCCCACCTCTAGTCCTGACAATTGCTTTGTGGTTGAGTGAGAAGTAGTTCTGTTGAAAAAAGGAGTCAGGGATTTCCTCTTGCTAGGTGTCTCTTTGTGAATGATAATGAAAACAAGAGGGTATTCTATAGACCACCTTGGCAGCTTCTATTGCTGTTGTCAACATTCAGGTAACAACATTATCCTGTACTTAAAGCAGCCATGATGAATAGGTGCTCTATCTATCTGTCTACCTATCTACCTATCTACCTACAGTATCTACCTCTCTCTCTCTCTCTCTCTCTCTCTCTCTGTCTCTCTCTCTCTCTGTCTCTGTCTCTGTCTCTGTCTCTGTCTCTGTCTGTCTATCTATCTATCTATCTATCTATCTATCTATCTATCTATCTATCTATCTATCTATCTATCTATCTATCTATCTATCTATCTATCTATCTATGAGCTGAGAAAATGGAGAGGGGAGAATATTAGCAACTCAGAGAAGGAGGATGGTTTTTGGCAACTCAGAGAAGGAGGATGGAGCATTGCTTTGGAGAGCTAATTCCAACTGCGTCAATGGTCACCTTGTATGGGGGTTTTGCATCGGTTTGCTTGTTGGGCCCCAGCTTGGGCTTCCAGGGCTGATAGCCCAATGAGATATTAATTATTTGCTTGTGTATGTGTGTGTGTGTGTGTATGTATACACACACACACACACACACACCGTTCCGTTCCGTTCAAATCGCTGTTAAGCGAAATTCTCATCAAGCGAAATGAAAAAGCCCATTGAAACACATTGAAAACCACTCAATGCGTTCCAATGGGAGAAATACCTCAGTGTCCAGTGAAGATCGTCCATAGGGCGGCCATTTTCTGGTGCCTGTAATGCGAGGAATCTATCCTAAGCACAGCAGGGAGCCATTTTAAACAGCGGGTGGCCATTTTGAAACCCAACATTCAGCTGTTTTCTGATTGTCATAAAGCGAAAAATCAGTTCAAGAAGCAGGGAACCGATCATCGTGAAGCGAATTTTCCCATTTAAAACATTGTTTTGCGATTGCAAAAGCGATCACAAAACTTCATCGTTAAGCGATTTCCTCATCTAACGAGGTAATCGTCAAGTGGGGCACCACTGTATAATGGAAATGCTATGGGCCTCATGATATTATTGATGTCTTATCAATTGTTCAAAATATTGACCACAGCTTGTAATCACAGAGTTATCAACAAAGTTATCACAGTTGTAATCACAGAATTGTAATCACAGAGTTATCAACAGCAAGTGACCCTGAAGTACAAAGCCTTTCGTGGTAATTGAGTAACTTAACTGCCTCTGAATTTGGCCCTTTTTGTTGATAAAATTACAAGAGATTTAAGTTCATAAGATTGTGATTAAATCTAATCACAAAATCTGACAGCTAAAATAAATGACATCAATGGGGCACAAGTGCAGGCTCTGCATGTTGGATTTTTTTCACTACAATTCCCAGAATCCCGGTGGCTTCCCCCCCCCATATAGCCCAGAAAATAGCTTCTCCAAATTCTGTTCTTGTGATGCACAAGTGATAACAGCTGCCTTTACTACCCCACTTTTCCTCTACCTTGTCCTCTTGTACAGGAAGTCAGAAATCATCGTGGTTATTTTGACTTTGGATGCAGGAACTGTAGAACTGCCATTCTCAACATATTTTTGGCCACAGCCATAAACACAATGTGAAAGAAATACAGACCGAATCAGGATTGTAAGTTGCATAACAAACCTTATAAAGCAATTCAAAATGTGCTGCTTATACGTATATTGCCCCACTGTGCTTAAAGCATTCTCTGGGCAGTTTACAGTTTAACTATACAGTGGTGCCTCGCAAGACAAATGCCTCACAGGACAAAAAAATTGCAAGACAAATGGTTTTGGCAATTGGGTTGATGACTCACAAGACAAATGTTCCTATGGCCCTGCTTTTGTTCCTGCCTCATGTTTGCTGGTTTTAAAATGTTTTTCTATGATGTTTAAAAAGTTAAAGTTTTCTGACTGAAATTTTTTAAATCATCTGCACAATATGCATGGCTTTAAAGAGCACTTAATAAACCCTTTGTAAGCCAAATTTGACTTTGTTCTGACTTTTTTTGCCCATAGGAACACATTAACTAGTTTTCAATGCATTCCTATGGGGAAAAACGCGTTTCGCAAGACAAATTTTTTGCAAGACAATATTAACCGAGGAACGAATTAAATTCGTTTTGCGAGGCACCACTGTACAGGCTACACATTGCCCCCCTCTCCAGCAAACTGAGTATGCAATTTACCAACCTCAGAAGGATGGAAGGCTGGGTGAGTTTCAAGCCGGCTGCCTCGGATTGTACTTGGGTCATAAGCAGAGTTTTGGCTACAGTACCATAGTTTTACCAGGAGGTGATGGGAGAAGAATTGTTTCCAGTCTGTGGCCCCATTCAAATGTGCCAGGGCTCCCATATGTCTCCCAGTGAGGATGGCTAATTGAGATAGTGATGTTGTGTAACACCGAAGCCAGGTGCTTTAGCTAATGAGCTCTTCATTTCCCATTTATTTTATCTTAAATGATCTGCTGTAACAATGCATACTTTTTGAGTTGCTTTAAGTGACTGCAATATTGTAGCATTCTCCATTCTATGCATTGACTTGTCCCTTGGTCTTTTTATTCATATCCTTTTGTAGGTCACCTCTTCAGTCCAAGAAATTCTGATCTGTTTCCGTCTGCTGGAATAGCTGCATATAAGAGAGTGAAAATGAGAGGAAAACAGGGCCACCTTCTGAGAAGAACATTTCCTGAGACTTCATGAGGCTTCTCTCCATATTCAGGAGCCTCTACTGAGTTGGTTCCTCTATAGGTTATACTGCTTCAAATTGGTCTACTCTAACTGGCTTCCTTCAGCATAGTAAGTCACAGTTAGAGTAGAGCCATTGGAATCACTGGAACGTATGGAGGAGTTGACTTACAAAATCTTGATTCACTGGGCCTTTGTTTCGTTTAGTCGTGTCCGATTCTTCGTGACCCCATGGACCAGAGCACACCAGGCCCTCCTGTCTTCCACTGCCTCCCGGAGTTGGGTCAGATTCATGTTGGTTGCTTTGGTGACACTGTCCAACCATCTCATCCTCTGTCATCCCCTTCTCCTCTTGCCTTCACACTTTCCCGACATTAAGGTCTTTTCCAAGGAGTCCTCTCTTCTCATGAGATGGCCAAAGTACTGGAGCCTCAGCTTCAGGATCTGTCCTTCCAGTGAGCACTCAGGGTTTATTTCCTTTAGAATTGATAGGTTTGTTCTCCTTGGAGTCCAGGGGACTCTCAAGAGCCTCCTCCAGCACCACAATTCAAAGGCATCAATTCTTCGGCGGTCAGCTTTCTTTATGGTCCAGCTCTCACTTCCATACATCACAACAGGAAAAACCATAGCTTTGACTATTCGGACTTTTGTTGGCAAGGTGATGTCTCTGCTTTTTAAGATGCTGTCAAGGTTTGTCATTGCTTTCCTCCCAAGAAGCAGGCATCTTTGAATTTCGTGGCTGCTGTCTCCATCTGCAGTGATTATGGAGCCCAAGAAGGTAAAATTTGTCACTGCCTCCATATCTTCCCCTTCTATTTGCCAGGATGTGATGGGACCAGTGGCCATGATCTTAGTTTTTTTGATGTTGAGTTTAAGACCGTTTTTTGCACTCTCCTCTTTCACCCTCATTACAAGGTTCTTTAGTTCCTCCTCACTTTCTGCCATCAGAGTGGTATCATCTGCATATCGGAGGTTGTTGATATTTCTTCCGGCAATCTTGATTCCAGCTTGGGATTCCTCCAGTCCGGCCTTTCGCATGATGTATTCTGCATAGAGCAATTTACTACAATAAGAAGTTTGGTCATTCTAAACCACTCTGAGTCTTTTCAGCAGTAGAACAAAAATATAAATGCTTACAGAAAGAAACATAATCAGATTATTAAAGATAACTGAAGACTGATTTCCCTTGCATTCAGTCACTTTCATATCTTTCCATCCTTTTTGAACACCTGAACAGGGCTAGACAGAGATGATAACTCCTCTGTCCCTGTAGAAGATGAGTAGAAAAGATGCAGTATCAGGGAAGATGAAACACTGCATTCCAGCCTCTGTTTTCTAAACAATACCATCCATCCTTCATAAATTAGGCAGAGAAGGGAGGAGAGCAGGAGCAGAAATGTACTGTCTCCTACCCCTGGCACGTGATCTGATATCATTGCCTTAATTCTTGTTAAGTCTGCCTTCTTAGACCTTATTAGGCCAAGACAACCCAACCACTCTACAGATCTATAAAGTTAATGGATACACAAGTTATGTCTTTTGATTTAGTGTCTGTTTTGGCTCAAGCCCACCAAGCCATACATTAAAGGAATGGGGGTGTGGGAGAAAAAGGAGTGATATCCTTGCGTGTCTGTATATTTATAGCCTTGTCATTTAAACTTTTGGCAGAAGTTCAGCTGCTCCATATGTTTGCAGTATTATACTTTACCATAAAAGGAATGAAACAGCATAGGCTGGAGAGAAAGCTGAGATGGTATGGTTTAGGAGCTTGGCAGTAAAAACATGAAGTAAATCTTTCTATAGCAGACATGTGGCAAAGCTCTGGAATTTCAAAAGACAGGGACCCAAGCTGTGACACCATCGCCGTTTATAGCCTTAGCAGACTTTCTTCCAACTCATCACACTGCATCTTTAAAACATTAAAAATGCAATGGGTGGATCACACCCAAGTCCTTTTAGACTGGCGTTCTGTTTCAAACCAGGGCTATCCATGATCAAAGTCCATGTCGGGTAAAATATGTCACTAGCAGTGATGACATTTTTAAAAAACGGAACAG